>NC_056748.1:630638141-630825641 GCF_019279795.1 Protopterus annectens | reverse complement strand
ATATTTCTGTAATCCACATTGCCAATATTCTGAAAAGCAAAAATGTGCCCTTCTTTTGTAGATGATGTATTCATTGTTTGGCCAATGCTTAACGAAGCACAGCAAATGAAAAAGTATGTGAGAACATTTAAAACAGGGTATTTCAAATTGTTAAGAAATGCAAATGAATACATACAACAATCAAAGCCATGGAGATGTATAAACAGCTAGAGAAGAAAAAAGTACAACAGAAGATAATTAACTGGAGGAAGATGCATCAGATAACCTAAAAGTACAGACTGTTTTAATCAATTTCTTATTTCGTTAATGCATGCCCTTAAGGGGCTACAGTCTACAGCGTAGAAAAAAACAATACTTTGGAGCTGCACATTTCTTTTCAGCACATAACACACTGAATTTGCAGATACAGATGCCATCATTTTAACGATATGTAAATGTTGCAATTTCCTTTCAGTATCTCAGTTGCCCTGCATAATGAAGAGAGGATTTCAGTGAAAACGCATACACCATCAATCTGTAGGATGCTATTGGAATATGCTCCTGATGCCTTATGTCAAATAAGCTGTAGCACTGAATATTTTGTTCAAAATTAAATAAAATTAATCATATTTCTGTCTGTAGGTCTGCACTGCTTAACCTACATATAATTTTGCCTCTCTGCATGCAGCAGACATTGCAGAGACTCTAACTAATTCATTTTTATTAAAAATCTAGTCCCCTGTCACTGCTGCATTATGTTTTTGGGAGAGAACTTCCCCAAGCACTTAACAATCGTGATTCGTCAAATGAAAATTATGGATTATTTGTCATATATTTGATAAGTGCTGGATGTAAATAATGCACCCTGACAAAAAGGCATCTTTTGATTTTATGAGTAGAAGTGTCCAATTCAGTACTTGCTGACTGCAATGTTTTTTCTGAAGTATTAGTTATGCAAGTTTCTAGCTGCAAGACAGTACATTAAATCTCATTAATAAGTTCTAGAATTGAAATAAATCTGCTTTATTTATTAACCTGTACTAAGGCCCTAAGATGAGCTTAGGTTGCTACCTTTTCAAATGGCCAAGGTGGGATATTTTTATTGAAATATAAGATATTACAGGACAAACCACATTCATAAATAATCCAGTGGACTAGACTATATTTCTGTGAAAATAAAAGCTAACTCTTGTAGACTGTTTCATATAATATTAAGGTATTTCAGATGCAAAATAATTGTTCTCTGCAAATATTAGAGGAAACATTGTCAATACTTTTTGTCCTAAAATGTAAGGATATTTGCCATTTCTCATACCCTCCCCCAACAGGAAGCAATGCTTAAATAGGGATTGTGCTATGCAAAGAGGAACAGGTGGTAACCCTAGATGAGGTTTGTGTCTGTAATATGCTGCCAGTTTGGTCTTATGGTTTTCATGTCTACTTATAACTGTAAATGTGTTAATGGTAAATGACACCACTATTAAATCTGCTCCTTAAAACAGTTGAACAGCACTGCTTGTTAATCATCTTGTAACTGAAGAAAATATTCTGATATCAGATAGGCTAATAGCAAGGCTGCAGGATATGAAGTATCAGATTTCTACCTGACTTAAAAGCAAATGTAGGAATCTCCCATGCACAATATAAAACAGTCCATTAATTCATGCATTTAAAAATACTAACTACATGTAATTCATAGTTGTGAGGAAGCTGGATTCCATACAGGGATGTGATGAATGTAAGAAATGTAAATAATCCTGGAAGATGCGCACACACTTACACACACACACACACACACACACACACACACACACACACACACACACACACATATATATATATATATATATATATATATATATAGGTTTACCTTCATTACGCCGATCTCAGTATGGTTGACCCAGCTTCCGCGAATACCGAAATGTGAACGTCCCAAACGTCGAATATCACATATCCGAACGCTAAACTCCCCCCCCCTTTTGACCCATAGTAGCACTGGTGTGGAGGTCAAAATTCGGCATTTTAAAAGTTTTGCGGTTCTGGTTTCTCTGAAACGGTTCAATGATGTCACCAGTTGATCATATGTGATCGACGATATGAAGGTAAACCATGTATATATATATATATATATATATATATATATATATATATATATATATATATATCCCTGACAGTCCTTTTGACTTATCTCACTCTCTTCCATTTTTCTTTCTTACGTGAATCAGTGGCAACTTCAGCACATACAGGCTTCCACAGTCACAAAACCATAACACAAAACGGTTTTGTAGAATTGGTAGATAATGACTGCATTGTTTCATGTTTCACAACTAACAATGCTTCTGCACAGCATAGGAATGATGAATATGTTTTGAGTTTCATAGATTATTACTTGGCTAATTTCCCTTGTGGACCCTTTTACACCTAGCCGATTACCCCATGTCAGAATCAATCCCTGCACCTTGCATCCTGCATCTGTAAGTCAAACACCTTAACTAGTATGCCAACTTGAAAAGATGAATCAGAGGACCTAACAGTGACTGGGATTTTACCCAGTATAGGCTCTATGAAGCTGGATGTCAGAAAAAAAGTAAATGTACAAAAATTGTATACATTCAGTTTTATATTTTCAAACAGTTAATTGTTTGTATATCTTGTATGATGGCAAAAGTGTGCTTTAATGCATCTACCCATGGTGCATGCCTCAGCGAGAGTTTCCAAAACTGATGTGTCATCCAGTATGTGCTAAAGTCTAATAATTTATTTGCCGGAGTACTTTGGACAGTAAATATACTGTACTGCAAGCATAACAGAACATTGCCTCTACTACTATTTCTAGTTGAATTTTCAGCCCCTTGAGTTATGTGGTCTTACAACTGCAGGTGAACTAGTTGAGGAAGCTCAGGATGTTTGTTACATCTAACAGCGAAATCTGAATGTAGTTCTGGGTGGGTCTGTGCAAGTTCAGGACCTTGCGCAGTTTTTGGGAGTTGTTAGGGCAACAGCTTATTATCAGAACTTTTCAATTTTGTACTAATTCTTCCAATTTGAGCTCCCTAGTCTACAAGAAGCAGTCTATGATGTATTTTCAAAAATGGGACTATAGAAATGATGTGCTACATGTGGTATCTATACTCTCCTTCCTCTGGAGCTGCACTCTTATTTCAGATACTCAAAATCTATCATTTATCTGAAAACAAAATATAGAATTTGCTATAAATGCTGGTATAATGTGTTCATCAGTTAGCGTTTTATGGTTTAACTAGTAAAGTTGCTTTAGCTACCTAATTCATGTGATTTCCAGCCACTATTTAACCATATTTGTATAATGAAATGTGTTACTTTGTGGGATGTTGATATGGTTGCCTCATATGTAAAGGAATATATTTTATAGAGAGATTAAGTCTGCAGTCCTGCCTTCCTGCTCATAAAAGGCATAGAAGAGGCCTCCCTCCAGGGCTGAGCATAGCACGCGATGGGACGTAGAACAATATAATCGTCCTTCCTCATTCCCATCGTGCTTCAACAGAAGGTGCAAGACATGGTGCTGCTTTTTGAAGCTGATGAAGTGCCAGGATATTTTTTTTTCTTTCTAGTCTACATAAGGGAATATACTTATTTATTCATATCTATGTACTTTCCTCATGTTCTCAAAGATCAATGTACCCTAATGGCAGGCTCAATACATTGCAAATGATGTGGTTCAATTAAACATGGCAGGACAGAGCCTTGACAAACAAGTTAGCACTTTTTCCTAATTTTATGCTTCATCTAATAAACAACAAACATTTAAGATTCGGTAGTGCAGCCCAGTTAACAATGCCTGTTTGAAATATTTTCACAAACTACCTAAAGATGACTTTATGTGTAGAACTTAGTTATCATCAGTACATTATTTTATTCTCACAGCATGGATTTACTCTGGTCATAGTTTTACCACAACTCTCTAATCAACTACTAAGGAAAAAATCATACAGACAATGATCAACTTCAGGACACATTTGTAGACTTTAACTGGGCATCTGATATTGTTTTTCTTGGTCTTGTGCTTAACCAACAAAAACTCCATTTTCATTTGGGACCTCCACTGACCAGGTTAATCACACTAAACTACTAGATCTTCTCACTAAATTCACTAGAAAATATATCTTCTTTACTTCTCCTGATCCTCTTCTATGTCACCTTCACTTCCACCAACCTTCAAGCCTTCTCTCTTCCCTGAAACAAATCTATAAAAACATAGATTCACATCCAACTTACCCACATACACCCATAAGTGCAAAGCTCTTATGCAAGTAAATTGGCTTGAATGTCCTATTCTCCTGAAGTTCTATCATCTAAAACAAGCACAAAATATGGTATATTTTCCTAACAAGTGTCTAACACTATCTTCAGGCATATCATGGTACTCCCCTTTCAAGCCCATAGATCCTCTGATAAACTTCTCTCTAGCATCCGCTTCTCCAGTAACTCAAACAGGGATGCCCTCTACTCCTCCAAAGTATTTGAACTCTGAAACTCCTTTACATTGTCTCTACAAGAAAATATACACCCTCACTACTTCTAGTAACAAATAAAACATCATCGTCTCAACAAATCAATATGGCACTGTACATGTCTACCCGGGTGATTCCTCTACTCATCTCTAAATGTCCAGTCCTCATCTTCTCTATATTTCATCCATAGTCATACATGAATAATCCCAAAATCATCATAAATATTCATTTATTAACATCTCATACCTCCTCAATACTTAGTTCTCTTACCCTTTCCCCTGAATCTTGTTAAGGTCAACTAATTCCTGCTTTATATCCTGTTTCTACCACAAACTCTTCCTAAATCTATCTAGCAGAAATAATCACCTTTGTTACCTCAGTTGTTAGCCCATCAGGGGATACTGCTAACATCACAGCAACAAATAAATACATAAATAAAAAAATAAATAGCTGTATCTTGTATTCTTTTTTTAATCCTTTCATTCAATATGTTTATGTAGCTCTGTGAATGTTTTCTTTTCTCTTAAGTTCAATTATAATCAATATTAGTATTGATCTGTACTTGTATTTTCAGTTGCAGTTTTTTTCCCCAAGCCTCCACTGAAAAAGGTCTTTGCCCAATTGAATTTTCCCAGTAAACAATGGCAGGCAAATAAATAAACAGATAAATAAATAAATAAAACACACAAACTCTAGTCTTTGCATCAAACCTGCAGACAAAATAGCACACAAAATAATAATTAAAATACTTCTCTCCAAAACAGGTATTCTCTGTACTGGTGTGCACCAATTCAATTCTCAGACAGCTTTTGTTTTTCTGTATATCATACCTAACACTGTAAAAATGCAATATTAACATTTTAACACACAGAATCCAAAGCTTGTATATCTAAAAATAGCTTATAGAAAGGCTGCATCCTTCCCTTAAACTGGTGACTCAAAACTCTGAATACCTACAAAACTCAGACTGTGCTATTTGGGATCCAATAACAACTCAGTCTATTGTGTTTTTTAACCCCCTTCCCCCACCGTCCACACTGATAGCTTACTTACCCTATATCTAAATAGCTGAATATTTGGGTTCAATCTTCTCTTACTCCCTGCTCACACAGCATTCACTTCAGCCGGACACAATGATGTTCCACTGACTAGACTGAGTAAAGCTAGGGTTATGCTTAGGTGTCTCTCTGGTGCCAGGATTTATGACATGGCCAGAGCCCTTAGGGCCCTCCATCCCAAGAACAAGGGTATAAGGGAACTAAAACTTATACTGCTACATGCATTTCAGGCTATACAAAAGCACTCACACAGCATCCATACTTTATGGACAATTAAGAGGAGCATTAGTCCACTTATGGATGATCTTTGATTGTGGGAAGAATCTGAAACTGGAACACTCAGTGAAACAACCCCATGCAATACAGAAAACATCTACAGATTCTGTACATAAAGCATGGCAATTGAGAAGTGAACCAGACAACCAAGAGGTTTGAGGCAGCAAGGCTAGATGCTGCCTACTGTGCCACTCGCCCTCAGTTTCAAATGTCTTCCAATAACATTTAGCATTTTGACATCCTGTCCGGACATTGTCAGCACCACTGAGCTCTATTTTAAAAAGCTATTGGACAATTAAAAGATAGGGTTTTTTGTGCTTTTTATGCCATGTTAGTGTAACCTTTTAAATAAAGCTACCATTCTATCCCTTTACAAAAGCTTTCTACCATTACTTATAGTTATTCTGAGGAAGATGGGGTACATATGCCTCATCAGGGGACCGTTGTTCTCTCTAAACACTCCTCCATGCTGCTTATAGAATATTCTCTGTATCCATATTCATACATGTTCTGATATTAAGAAATCTCAGTGTATTCCTCTTCCCTAACTTGCAGCTAACTCAGAATACAAACGTTTTAGACATTTGTTAATTTTCCCTTCCATTGTTAACCTATTTTACAGGTTATCTAAATGATCTCCATCATTTCCTTTACCTGCAGACAGTGGACTTCTCAGCATTCACTTTCTCAGCTTATCCTATCAAACCTGTTTTTTTTTTTTTTTACATATAGGTTCAGCTGCTAGATTAGGGTAATTAATTGCTACCACATTATTTGCAGCCACTCTCTCTAAATATACTGCTTATTGTAGGAATATTATGATTTAAAATGTCAGATGTGTTTTAAAATAATTGCAATATGTGTTATGTTTGAAGTTTGATTATACTAAGGTTTGTTAAAAGGTTTTGAATTTCAGTCTTGTATTTTAGCTTATTAAAGGCATACCATCAGTCTCTTTCTACTTCCTTCCACATGCTTCAACTTCTGTGGATCTCAAACCTATAATTAACTTGTTGTCTGTTAAGTGTGCCTATAAGGATTCTGTTCTAACTACTCTAAACGGGTTACTCTGTTGATAAAAATGTTTCTCATCTAGACATTATAATGTGTGTGTGTGTGTGTGTGTGTGTGTGTGTGTGTGTGTGTGTGTGTGTGTGTGTAAAATCTATACATACATTCTATATCTATATCTATATCTATATATATATATATATATATATATATATATATAATGTGTGTGTGTGTGTGTGTGTGTGTGTGTATAAAATCTATACATACGTACTATATCTATCTATCTATCTATATATATATATATATATATATATATATATATATATATATATATATATAATGTATGGGTCTACTTCATATCATCGAAAGGCTATTTGACTGAAACCTATTTGATCAAAAGTTCATTTGATCGAAAACCAGTATTCAAGGCAAATAACAGGGATTTGTCCCCCTCCCCAATGTTGTACAACCTTGGAGTTGATATATATAATTAGGGGGGTGGTGGGGGTGTACATTTTGTTTTATTTTCTTCTTTTAAAGGAAACTGGGTGGGTGGTCTTGCCCCCCACCCCTCCCCCCTAACTATATATGCCAACTCCAGGGTCGCACGACATTAGGTAGGGGGACAAATTCCAGTTTTATGCCTTGAATACTGGTTTTCGATCAAATGGGTTTCAGTCAAATGGTCTTTCAATCATATGAAGTAGACCCCTATATATATATATATATATATATATATATATATATACACACACACACACACACACACACACACACACACACACACACACACACACACACACACACACTAATTAGACTGCATTTTCCCACATTTCCTCAAAGTGACTACATTACAGTGTGTTCATAGTAGGAATTAAACTTTCTATAGGAAAAAGAAGAGTCAGAACACGCTTTCTTTCAATATTTTCCTTTTCTGGACTTTCAAAGAGGATCCGATGGGGGAAGCTGGAATAAGGAAATATCTCCCAGTTCTAACTCTTCTCTTCAGAGAGTATTCCAAGAAATTACATTTGGGATTCCATTTTTACCTTTAGAATGATAAGCTCCCAACTGTCCAGAGCTGTCACATCCTTGTAAAAAGAAGGCAAATATGGTCTAAGGAAGCATTTGGAATTGAAAAGCTATAGCTGCAAATTTGTGGAAGGGATGCTAATAAAATGGTTCAGGACAGTGTTTTCATTAAAGCCACATCCTAAGCTTATTCAATAGACATAGTTAACAAAGTTCAGGAGAATGTAATTTCTCCAGTCAGTGAACAGACTATAGTTTTAGACTATTTATTTTGCTGGAAAATGTAGTGTAAGGAGACTATTTTTCTATTTCTTCTACCTCAGCAAGTATGTCATGCTTCAAACATTGAAGATGATGGCCCTTCTGTTCTTGCCTCCTGTTCTACAAGGGATGTGGACTTTTAGTGTAGCTCTAAAATATACTTTACAACTCATAACAATTTTCTAACCCCACTTTAGCATCATCTGATTTCAGTAAAAGAAACCACATTTCCAGTTTGCAGTAAACTCCTGGCATTGCATTTACAAATATCTGTTCACAGATGAAGCATCTGTCATTGTAAATGTCATTCAGATTTACCCTTACCCAGATTAGTATGCCACCTGTTCATAATTGAAGGAGTATCTGATGCAGCAGTTTGCTGATTGAGATTACCTTTCTGCATGTCCTATTCCTGACATGCAAAGAGAAAAAAGCTAAATGTATTCTATTCCCTATCCAAAAATGAGTTTTTGGGAGATCCTGTGGATTTAATGAAGAAAAGATTATATTATGTCTATGGACAATGCACAAGAGATTGAGACCATGGTTCAATAGATAGTTTACTATCAAAATAGTGAAACAGTATTAGCATTTACTTTAATGGTCAAAAAATAGGGATGGAAACTGTTTTGATGATTGTTCAAAATGTTGAGTGTTCTGAAAGCTAGAATCAACATTCAGCATTTCCTGAAACTTTCATCTTCTGCAAAAAAAAATATATATCAACTATCATAAGTGTTTTTTACTGTTTTTCAGGGGGCAAGCCATCCCCACACCCCATGCTAATTATATATTTTAACTCTGTAATTGCACTACAGTGAGGAAAATGGAAATTTTCCTAATCCCCACTGGAGTGTGGTACAATTGTAAACAGCAATGCTCAAAACAATGCACACAAGCTATGTGTCAATGTTTCAGAGGTGACGGAATTTCCACTCTCAATTTTAAAACTTTGCACCTTTGCCCTCAACCTTATGAATGTTGTCAAGGTAAATTTCAAACATTTGATAGTAAACCTCAATAGACAACCAATAAGCTCCTATGGGCAAACAGACCATAAACAGACCATTTCCAACTGCCTTTTCAGTTGTATATAGATTCTGATGTGACTCTGTTAAAGCATCTACTGACAATCCTGTCACAAGGCATCTGACTAGAGTACTAGTGGTCTTGGTGCTAATGACCAGTTCTTTTCTCAGATCCCTTGGTAAAATACCAGCAAACACAAGGCATTCAGAATGCTAGGCCACATGTGAAAAAATTCTTCATTACTAAAGAATCTGTAGCATCAGTCAAAAATTTGGATTGAGTAAAGAATTCTGCTAAAGCCTTCCTTAATCAGGGATCTCTACTGACAGGTATCGGCAGTCTAGGTAAATGTATACAGATACTTTGTGTTACCTTCACCTTGTTTTTGTCCTGAAAAAAGATGCATCACAAACAGGATGCAACATTATCCCACATATTAGAATTTTCCATGGATTCCAGACTCATCACTGATTACATACTTTATCATCACAGAAGAGGTGTTACTGGTCATTTTATTTTTTCTTTTTAGCTTTCCAGATTTGTTTAAAGTATGGACTTCATCAGATGCGTTTGTACAACAACATGGCTATGTCATAAGTAAACAAACATGAGTCACTGATTTCTACCAGAAGTGCAGGATAACATATGAATTCTGGGCTGTGGCCTAAACTCCAATTTCTAAAAGTATCTGGTTCATCTATTTTTTTTTTTTTTTTTTGGAAATGCCGAGCTGATCATTTCTGGACCAAAAATGGAACTTAGATCCAGCATTATTCATTGTTGACCCTTCAGTGATTGGCCTTTATGATTCCTCCAAAGGAACATGATTACATTTCCATCCAATTCCAAGCTTGAGATGGTTTGGATAAAAGTACAGTCATCGTTGCAGATTTTTACTCTCATTCATACCCTTTCCTTCAGAATATATCACAGAATAAGGTTAAAGAATGCAATTCCAAATGGAGCAAACTCTTCAAAATAAATTTTATATTTATTTTTATCATGTGGAAAAAGTCTCATTTTCCTCACGCAGGATACCTCATATATAACACCAACTTCAAGGCTAATGGGGAAGTGAGTTTGCATCTTGCATCAGCCTCCAATGACCAGTGTCTGGTTTCAGTTAACTTGGCATCATTGTACAACCCATCAGAGCCACTCTGACAACTTCCACACTACTAACAAAAATATGAGAAAAAAATCAAACTGATCCTAGCTGTCCTTTGATAGGTTAATCAACAATGGATTTTTCCTTTATTAAAAACATCAGTCTGATCCCGTGTTTGTCTGTCAGAAAGGATATGCATCTACAGAAACCATGCACTGTTCTGTATATCTCTTTTCACTGTCTAATTTGACAAACTGGTTGCTTTTTTTTTTCATAAGAGATGGGATGTATTATCCAACATACTACATTGCCAACCAGTATGAAATCCTTCAGTAATGAGTGGAAGAGATTGTTTTTTTTTTTTGTTTACTGCCCACACATATACCTGATGTTAATCATTTGAAAATGGATTTACCTACTGTTGTTTCCTGTAATGGCCACATTAGATAGTATAGGACTCCAAATGATTGAGAAATGGGGTGTAATCAGAGTTGCTTACTGGTGTATTAACTTAAACATCCAATGTCAGAATGTTAGTAGGAAAGGGAGAAGGAGGTAAGCCATTCTGTATGAGATGAGGATGCAAAAAGAAAGTATAAAATTGAAAGCAATACAGAGCATGCTGCATAATAAGGAAGTTAAGGAGAGATGGCTTTTATGCCTATTCAAAGCAGTTAAAGGACAAAGAAGCATGGCAAAAGGAAGAAAGAAGGGATATATTACTAGTTGTGTGATTGCTAAAGAAAGAAAGAATTAGTTTAAACATGGGAAAAGGGAAATATTACTAAAATACAGTAACAGAAAATAGGACAATGGATAAGGCAGGGAGAGGGAATCAAGAGTAGCAAAAATTGGTAAAAGACTCCAAAATAGATGGAATGCAATATAGAGATACAGATAGCAGAAGAAAAGTTGAAGAAATCAATGTTATAATATGAGAAGAAGATTTTTTTTTTCTGGAAAAAAGATTAAATGGAAAGAGAAGGGCAATTTAGTACATACTACAAAACTATGTAGTTATCATATACAACATGCATAATGTAAAATGATTCAAAGATAACAAAAAATGTATGGTATGAATTGTGTATATTGTAACTATGTTGTTGTGCTGTAAAATAAGTTGGCTAAGCCGTATACTTAAATTGGTATGATATGTTTGTGTGTTTTTCTTTGTTAATTAAAATGGTTTACAGAGAAAAAATACCATTACCACTCAACAAGTTCAGGTCTTTAATTGTTAACCCACTAAGAATCATTGTTCTCTCTTGGCATTTTGGCCCTATGAAGCTCTTCTCTAATAATGCTGCACAGTTACATCACTATAAGATGTCCATCCCTCTATTATGTACAACAAAGAGCTTGCTTTGGAACAATTTAATGAGCTTCCTTTGGAGCCCTTGTCTTTACTTTTCCCAAAATTGTTTACATTTAATACAGTTTACCTTAATAGCAACTATATAAGTCAAGACAGTTCATGATTTGCAAGCCTTGAT
This sequence comes from Protopterus annectens, assembly GCF_019279795.1. NCBI lineage: Eukaryota > Metazoa > Chordata > Ceratodontiformes > Protopteridae > Protopterus > Protopterus annectens. The sequence goes on along the minus strand of NC_056748.1, from coordinate 630,813,901 downwards.
CTATTCTCCAAAAATGATCCTTCCTAAAACAGGGTACTCATTTTTACTATTAATTTCTTTTAAGCTAAAAGCCATATTTGACATTTTAGTAATGTAGAACAACGAGGTAGCATAATTTTATTCCCCAGCAGCAGAAACCCTGAAATGTACTCCTTTTGATGGACTCAAGAAGACTGATATGTAGGTTTCCAGAAGCTAAAAGATTAGAAGGCCTGATTACTATTTTGTTTGAATGCCTATAATAAATTGCTGGCTCCTATGAGCAAACAGACCATAAACAGACCATTTCCAACTGACTTTTCAGTTGTATATAGATTCTGATGTGACTCTGCTAATGCATCAACTGACAATCCTGTCACAAGGCATCTGACTAGAGTACTAGTGGTCTTGGTTCCTATCACTGATATTGGGAGTTAGTCAGAGAAATATGCAGGAGCATGGCCTTGTCTTCCTAGTACAGACTTTCAAAACATTATTATCCAGATTGCTGTCCTAAGGTTTTAAAGGGGGGTTGTCATAACAATACATCAGCAAATATCAGCTGAAGCTTCTTAAAAGGTAAGATGAATGAAAAAATAATAAAGTGGCATAACAGTGTGAACAACTTTCCATAACCACATATTTTACTTCATTTCTGCTTTTGCAGGTTTGGGTCTTTTTCCTCAGCAAGGCTGCAGATAGCTTGGAGTGGAGGGGGCATATCACCTGAGTGCAAGTCATGAACGGGCATGAGCTACACTACAAAAGTACCAATTGGTCACTTTAAGTCAGTGGTTTATTCATTTCTGTTCAGCATCTGGACATGAGTACTGTGCTGTCCTTGCAACTACAAGCAGTATCAGAGAACATTTAAAAAGCCGTGATAGAAATTGTGGCCGATTTATGACTTCAAACACAGGTTGTAGAGTGCATGTGTTAAAGATGTAAATCAAGGATCTAGTACACATTTGTGCTACAGTTTCTCAAAGATGTTTTTAAACAATGCAGAACAGACAGGAAAGAGCTATTATGCAGCTCTTTGCCTATAGATGGAGGACTTTTACAAATTAAAGAATATATTTGTTAATCCATTTGTTTTGCTTAACCTTAAGTAAATATAGTTTACTATTTCTTCTATAAAGGTTTTAACTGGTTAATGAAGATTTTAAGGGCATTGCATAAAATCTGATAAAATAACCATATTGGAACCACCCAGTAAAGACAGAAAGCTTTGGAAGAGGTATCACAGTCTAAACCAGTTCTTTTGCATATTTTGTGGGTGTCCAGTAAATTCAGGATTGGTAGAAACATTGTGGAAAAGAAGAAGGGATGTAGGAGGTAGTGTGTGTGTGATTATAAAATACAGAAAGCCAAGAGACACTTACTTGGTGTTGAAGATAACTTTTCAAGGCCTTGTGCAGACAACTTACAAAAGGATGTACATTATTTTGCTCCTGGAAGACACCTTCTCATAGTTCAAGGTAGCAGTGTTCATATACCATTTACTGTTTAGCTAGAGACCTTTGACATTTTATAGGCAAGTTTTACTGACCTTTTAATTGTTAGACATTACAACCTACTTTGGAAAGGTATACAACTTTAAAATAAGGAATGCCAGATCATAAGCTTTAATTTAAAAGTACTCTAAAAGGATCATGGCCAAAATGCCATATTCTAGAGTAATTATAGATCCCAAAATTCAAGAAACCAAACAACAGGCTTACATTGGATTTTAGCAGGATGTCTTGGGCTACCCCCTCATCAGGTTGTACAGATCTTCTCATTGAGCAATTTGCAGCAATAAAAATAGCCTTACATCCAGTATGTTTACACATTCAGCATGCTTTATTCATTATCCATGTAAATTCATATGGTATGAAATGGATGCTATGTTTAGGTAAATTGCTGTGCTGATATGTAACCCAGCCTAGACAGATAATTGCCAACTTCTCAATATATTGCTGTACAGTCACACTTTTGAATAATAGCACCTTTATTACTCTGGATTCAACCCTCATATGCTTCACTCTGTATTGAATAGCATATGTTTTGAGCACATGTTCAACTGTCATATGTGATGCAGTTAATACATTCCTTACAGAAGACAATAGCATGATTAGCAGTTCTCTATATGACAGCTTGATGTATTCAACATGGAGTAATCAGTTTTGTAAATCTCCTGGCCTTTGCAATTAGAATTTTCTGCTGTAACCTATAACAGTTAAAAAGCAATGACTGTCTACTGCATGGCCTGGCCTACATTCAAACTCAAACATTAACATGTTTTTAAGGGAAAGCCATAGCTTTGAATATGTGCCCTTGATGATGATGCAATGTCTTTGCTCATTAAAATAAATAGAAAATGTAATATCCAGGGGAGGAACTGGACCCCTCAGTATGGGGCATAGTAGAAATGTTCCTCTGAAGAAAACTTTAGATAATCTCATGGGTGCAATAGGGGTGTCATTCTCACCAAAGTGGAAAGAAGATACAGCTAACTGTACCTTAATAGTAGAGTAACTGGCTCCCTTAACAAGCTACAAAATCCAAAATTCAGTGAGTGGGGTCTAGAAGTTGTCAAGATTTGCAAAATGCAAAATCTTTTCCAATTACTTTCATAAACCTTTCTAGTTAAAGTTATCTGTGAAGAAGTGAGAATACGAACGACTGATGATGAATACCTGGACTGCATAACCTTCATAGGAATTGGAGAAACTATTCTGTTAACTTGAGAGACTGAATGTGCAGGTGAAGCAACCATGATGAATGAAACAAAAGATCTCGAGTTGACAGAACACCTACCTAGATTGGGCATACCAGATGAGACCTGAAGAAAAAAAACACTTGTCAGTGCTAGTAGGGTGGTATGAGGATGACTGAAAACATCTTCACCAAAGCTTTCTGAAGAAATTTGGGTATCAAGAGGTGTGAAAGGAAAGGTATAGAGGAGTCCAAGAGGTCAGTTATGTATTGGAGCATCCCTTGGTGGCTCTCCCTAAAGTGGTTGCATTTAGCATTGTGGAGAGAGGCAAAGAGACTGCAGCAGTGTTGACCCCAGTGACTGAATATCCACTCCACTACTGCTGGGTTGAGGGACCACTTGCATGTGAGAAGACTAGAGCTGCTCAACCTGTCCACTGGAACCTCGAACTACCAAGGAATATGACAGCTATAAGAAAGCAATGAGAGGATATAACCCATCGCAGTACCCTTATGGCCTCTAAACATAAAAAGTAAGATTTGGTCTCTCCCTGTTTGCTGATGTACCAAACCACAGACATATTGTTTATCTGGACTGATATCACACCCAAGGGGAGAGAGTCCTGAAAGGCCTGCAATGCTAGGAGAACCACTCTCATCTCCAAGATGTTGATGTGAAGACTGGCCTCTGACTGCGACCATATGGCTTGTACTGCCTTTTCTCGGAAATGCCCCCCAGGAGGGAAGTGTCCATGGCCACCATGGCTAGTGGAGAAGGAAGAATGAAGTGACATCCTTGTGAAACATGTGGAGATTCTAACCATGATCAGACATGTGTCCTTCAGATGTTTGTCAAGGATACCTGAAAGGGCATGGATCAGTGTCTTATCAACCACTGAACTGACAAGGATCCACTGAAGAACATACATGTTATATTTTGCTATGGGAAATAAGGCAGTTATGGCTGCCATAGAGCCCAGAAAGCAAAAAATACATTTTACTGGTGTTGAAGACAAAACAGCTAGTACTTGTTGATGTAGGGATCACATTCTTGTCTGGAAGAGCTTTGCAATTCGAAGTTTTGTGTCAAAACATGCCCCAGTAAACTCTAAGGACTTTACTGATTGAAGCTTGGATTTAGTTGGATTCACTGTAATCCCCAGGTTTGTGCACAGGGGAAGCAAGAAGTCTCCAGACTGAATGAGTAAGTCTCTGGTGAGAGTGGAGATGACATAGTTACCAGAATAAGGGAATATCCGGAACCCCTGCAGTCAGAGGTGAACTTCTACCATCACCATGCATTGGGTAAACATCCAGGGGATTGTAGTGAGACCTAAGGGCAGGGCAGTGAACTGAAAATTACTGGGTCCCATTCAGAAGCAAAAGAAGCTCCTGGAATATCTGTCTGTCTTTATATGATAGTATGCATCCTGCAGGTCTATCAAGCACATCACTATGTTCCATCTTAGCAACGGATAAATGGACTTTGCTCTGGCCATCTGGAATTTCCTTTGTTTTGCAAATCTGTTGAAATAGATCAGGTCCAGGGTTGGTGTTAGGTCCCCATTTTTCTTTGACACTAAAAAGAATCTTTAATTTAATTTAATTTAATTTAATTTAATTTTAATTTTATTTTATTTTAAATATTTCAAAAATTTTTCATTTTTAACAGTAATTATAAGGTTTTAGATTATAAGTAGGTAAAATAGTATGTGCATATATAAAAATGGTAAAACACACTCGTTTCTTGCCGTTTTTTGCCTTTTGTTCTTGGCACCACCAGTTGTGAAACATTTATGGTCGTAGGCAGATAGAAAACAATTTTGAAATGGGTTGTGTATATTCACATTTTAGGATTAATACATTCCACCTTCCTAATAACACATATTTTTATAAGTAGTATAGTATGAACCTGTATATCAAGTAGAATAGTAAAATAGTCAAAACAGAAATAATAAAAAATATTAGATTATTCTTTACATAACATCACAAACAGTAAAGCACACACATTTATACATGTATTATATACATATATTATACATATATATATATATATTTATATGACATTTGTCATGCATTTTAAATATGTTTAAATATGTTTAAGTTATTTAAAGAGTTTAAAACTCAATTCATTGAATGCTTTTGCGTACCATTTTATTCTATTTTGTTTTATTCTAATCTATTTTATTCTAATTTGTTTATGGTAGGAAATTAAAGTTTATATTGTAAAAAAACTTTCAGCAAAACAGATTTAATTATGGTTGAACCAATTAATTCAGTAGCAATCATGTTAATTAATTAATTGACAAGAAGCTATGGATATATAAGATGTTGGTTTTCAAACAATGTTGTTGTCTGATGAAGGTGGGGAGATTGCTCTCTACCGAAAGCGCTCATTTTCAATAAAAATCGATTATATTTCTGTTTTCGTTGGTGCAGAATTTGTGTTCCAGGTCCTCAGCTTTGTTCGCATTGTGCCACTTTCTGTTTTTTCACTAAAAAGAATCTTGAGTAAATTCCTCATCTTCTCTGGTCTTATGGTACCTCCTGGATGACTTGACTGTTTAACAGCTTCCTTATTTCTGAAGCATCTGCTTCCCTTTGAGAGGGTGGTATGTTGAGAAGTCTTTCTGGGGGTATATGAAGGAAGAGAAAGGAAATTAAGTAGCATCTGGTTAGAATCCTCTGAACCCATATGACTGAGTGTTGGACGTCCAGTTTGTTGAGTGCAGAGATAAGTGCTGTCTGACAGCATGACAGTCGGCCAACTTCTCATGAGCACTGGAAAGCCCTCTCAGAGAAAGGATGCCTGAAGCCTTGGGTTCTGAACACCACTTCCAGGCTGAAGGCAATGCTCATTATTAGATATCCCCCTCTGTCCCGGAGAGAGACTTATGAAACAAGATCCTCTTACTTCCTTTCCAAATCTTTGAAAAGTGTCTGAGAGGAAGTCGAGAATTTAATCCCTGTTGCAGAAAGGAAGTTACAGTCTTTTTCACTTCTTGAGATGAATTCTTTGACTTTGGGAACAGAAAGTGTTGTTCCATCATAAGGAGTGTTAACAAAAGATATCTTAAAATGTTACACAAAATCACATAGCCTCATCTAACCATGGCTCATAATGGAAATGCCAGTGCTAGACATATTCTCTTTTAACACTGGAGATAAAGCATATAGAGACACTGGACAAAGATGGAAGGGTAGCTAACTGCACATCAACAGACTTACTCTTTTGAAAACAAGAGCCCAGGGAAAGACATTTGGAAACTTCATTGGTCAAATCTCTCTGAAATGGATAACGTGTCAGATAATTCAATGATGTCATTGAGAAAGGAGTTGAGGCAATGATTCACTTCCCAAGCCTATCCAATGCAATAGACTCTCTGTTCAGAGGATTTACAAAGGAACTTTCTTCCATCATTTCCTTTTTAGTGGCTGCTGCCAACACTATGCAATCTTCTGCAGTAACGTTGTTCAAATAAGGATGATCCTTAGGGGAAACAAGGAACTTATCCAGTTTCTTGCAAATATGTTTAAGTATATCTCCTTCCAAATCTGCTTAGAGATAAGGTCCACCATCTTGATAGTGGGCAGAGATACTCAAGGTGTAAATGGACTATAACCAAAAGCCAGGATGAACATTGACTCCACAGTTGGGGTGGACCATCTTCCTTTCTGTTTAAGTTGTTCAAGGACTACTCCAAAATAAACATGCTTGGGAAGGATCTGAGAGAACTCTCCCCTTCTTCAAATTCAGCATCAGTAGAGACAGACTCCTGAGGGAGATTCAGGTGCCTCTTCTTGAACATATGCTTCCTATGAACCTCCTCAGTCACTTGCTCAAGGAAGGACTCAGAAGCCAAGATAGGCACTTGCACTATTGCTGGTTCAAGGCTCTTGGTAGCTGGCTGTCTCAATGGGCCAAAAAGAGTAGGATTTAGACCCTGGGAAATCTTGCAGGTGAGGAAAGAATATAAGCTCAAAAGAGTTGTTTTCACTCTATGTTGAGAGAGCACTCTTTTGAATAGCTTAAAGGCCGAGCTCAAAATGGATCATGAGAGTTTAGCCTTAGGAGATGAAACTATGCCCAACTGGGGATTCCATTCATCTCATATCTGAAGCAGACGTCAGACACGAACTACAGATTTGCTGTATCCAGGACAGTATGTAAGCTTCTGAGTCCCCCAAGCATTTCTGTGTTGGAGGGAATCCTTCTAGCTTATTAGTGGGAGTGGTAAGCACTAGGTAGCCTATCTATCAGAAGAGGAGTGGTTTATAGCCAAGAAATTGCAGTTTATTGGCCGTTTGGGCAGTTTTTCCATCCCTTTCAACTTTCTGGTTTAAAAGCCCATGTTTGCGCTTGTTTTTTGCCTTTTCTGTAATTAGTCTAGTCCAGATACAGAACTGCTGTATCCAGGACTGTTTGTAAGCTTCTGAGCAGTGCCAAATTCTGCTCTTGAATTTTTCCCTTAGATCTGCTAGTTCTCTCCTCTCCTACACTTTTACAAGATTATTAGTCTAGCACTTTACCAGACTTCTTCTAGCAATTATTGTAGTACAGAAAAGTGTTACCAGCACTAAACGTTATAAAAGGAAACAGCTTCAGTACTTATTATTAATGCCCACCCCTCCAGGCATGTCTAAAAGTCAGTTCCCTGTGCTTTTTCCTAGTAACCTGGTGAACTTGGGCATCCTGAGGCAATGTAGCAACTGCCTCATGTACACTGACAACCCTCTCCTCTTACCTCCCAACACTCAGACTTGAGAGAGATGCATTTATATATCCAAATTGGAAGCCACGCACTCTCCTGCCAAGACCAGAATAGCTGGTCAAGAGGAGAAGGTCAACACTTGCACCACACCACATGGAACACATTGCCCTCCAAAACACACACCAGCACTGCCTTCACATAAAAACACAAAATACACACCCGCCTTCATGGAGGGTCTCAATAAAAATCTACCCAACAGCAGAAACCTCCAGGACAGAAACGCACTTGAGCACCAAAACACAACACTGATCATGAGACACATAACTCTCCTAAACAGTATGCCACTCAACTAAACCCCTAAGGCAAAACAGCATGCCCAACACACTAGTCATAGGTGACTCGATAGTGAGGCAAACTGATGTCCCACTCACTAGGTTGAATAAGGAGAAAGTAACAGTCATATGCCTGTCAGGCACCCGGATCTGCCACATAACCCACTCAGGTCCCTCAACAACAGGTACAAATATGACTCTGTCATTGTATATGTGGGTGTGAATGACCTGAGATGTACCTCCCTGGACTACATGAAAAGAGACATGGAGGAGCTTTCGGATTATGTAGCACAGGTGGGTATGACCCTAGCCTGAGCAGCATCCTACCATCACCAAGAATGAAACCACAGTACAAGGAGAAAATGATTGATTTCAACAACTGGTGTCATTCTAAGGGGACCCAATATCTGTCTGCCTGGGATGACATGATTGACAGATCTCGATGCTTTGCCAGAGATGGCATGAATCTGTCACCCCTGGGCATCTGGATACTGGCCAAGGCTCTTGTCACCCCTATAGTGCCTTTTTTAGGTGGTGTTCTAAAGACCAAATTACCACTGTAACAGCTACAAACAAATGCAATCTGAGGGTCATGCTGCTCAACGCTAGAAGTCTAAATAACAAAATGCACTCGCTTGAAGCACTCTTAAAAATGGAGAACATCAGCATTTGTGCTGTAACAGAAACCTGGTTCAAGGCAGCAGAAAGTACCCCTGCACTACCAGGCTATAATTTATTCCACACCTTTCAGCCTGAAAACTTGGACCGAAGCTTCAAAGGTGGTGATGTTTCCATATTCATAAAGGATGCGCACACATCCAGACTGGTAGCCCAACATAGCACATCTGAGATACTTTAGTTGCAGCTAACATTGGGTAAGACAGCGATTCAGGTCGTAGCCTGCTGTAAGTCCCCAACCATGACCCTAGACTCACACTTCATGTTCCTAAGCACCCTGGAGAACATTAGGGTCCAACCTAACCTCTTATACAGGGTGACTTCAACTACCCCTCCATTAACTTTGAAAACTACTCATGTACCAATACACTTGTCCAGCATTTTCTGGAATTCATTAATTCCAATACCCTGAACCAACTCGTTGTTACCCCCACTAGAGGTAGCAACATCCTTGATCTGGTCCTTACTAACATGGGAACTCCTCAACTCCTCCATGGTTAGATCCGACCACAAACTAATCTCCTTGGAAATCCATATCCCTCCCTGCCCACACAGCTACAAAGGTAACCACCATGAAAAACTTCTCCAAAGCTAACTTTGGGGTCCTAAAAACAGAGGTGGCTAACTTCATGGCACCTATGCAAATGGAAAATAGTTGCATAACCGCGGAATCATATACACCAATGCACTATACGAACACGTACACAAATGCATGAATCTCACCATACCCAACAGAACCAAGACGCTCTCCTTCAAAAAAAGGAAGCCAATCTGGTGGTCCCCTGCCATAAACAAATGCTACAACAGAAGGAGGAAACTGATGCAGTATAAGGTGAAGTCCCAAGACTGAAAAAACTCCCTTATCAGCCTCAACAAAAAGTTGAGATCCCTCATCAAATCTTCTAAAGCTAGCTATGAAAACAGAATTGCAACAGATAGTAATGACAACCACAAGGCCTTCTACAGTTATGTAAAGAATCTCCATGGAAATACCCAGATTTGCTCTGAGGTGCTGCACAATGGTACCTCCTATACAAAGCCAACAGATATTGCCAATATACTGGCCGACAGATTCAGTGCCAATTTTACCCCTCTACCCCCCCAAAGGACCAGTCACAATACCAGTAGATTGCTAGGCACCCAATATTATTGCTGCACAGGTTAAAACAGCACTGTCTAAGGCCAGGAATACAGCTTCTATGGGACCTGACAATATCTCTGGCTGTCTTCTACCTGAATTAAAGCGTGAACTGGCATCTCACCTGTGTGCCGTGTTCAATCATAGCCTCACGTCAGGCTTTGGCCCTACCGAATAGCGCACTGCTACAGTCATCTCTCTCCACAAAGGAGGAGTGACTACAGACCCTGGGAACTATCACCCCAATAGCCTGACGAGTCTGATATGCAAAGCTATGGAATGCATCATCATGGACTTAATAAACAAGGATATAGGGAATCTCCAAACTCTGGATCCTACACAGTTTGGTTTTGTGAAGGGTAGATCATGACTGCTCAACTTGGTCAACTTCTTTGAGTTAGTACAGGAGCTGTGGATGAAGACAAGGTGGTTCATACAGCCTACCTTGATCAGGCCAAGGCCTGTGATACCATTCCCCATTCAGGAATCATAGAAAAGCTAACTACGTAGGCATAAACCCCTATATCACTAGGTGAGTTGCAAACTGGTGCACAGGTAGAACCCAAAGTGTGAAAGTAGTTGACTCCAAGTCAGACTGCTGATCAGTCACGTATGGAATCCCACAGCGTTCAGTCCTGGGTCATCTCCTGTTTATCTACTTCTCTGAAATCCAGGCCAACACAAAAGGACTCTGGCTGACAAAGTCCGCAGACGATTGCACATTGGGAGCTATTATTAACTCCCCAAGTGATGTTGACATCCTACAGAAAGGCCTCACTGAGACCAGTGACTGGTGTCACAACCATGGCCTTAAGCTCAGTGCCAAAAATTGTGTCATCATCCCCTTTGGGAAAACCTGGTTCCCATGAATTACTACACTGATTGTAGCCCACTGAACACAGAAGGCGTAATAAGAGATCTGGGAACACAGGTTGACAGCAACCTCTCTTTTGACCACCACATTGCCACTGTGGTCAGAAAGTCCTTCTATGTGGCACATCTCATTACTAAGGGATTTGCATCCAGGAAGAAAGAGGTCATTGTCTCCCTCTACTCTTCCATCATTAGGCCAATCATTGAGTACAATGCCCCATTTGGCATGTACCTCACTATACACCCGCAACAACTGGAGAGGCCACAAAAGTACCTCACAAAGAGGATCCTAGGCCTTAAACACCTGTCCTATATGGACAGACTCAGAAAACTCCAACTATTCTCTGTCTCATATCGCCTACTTAGAGGTGATCTCTGCTTATTGACTTACAAAGCCATGTCTGACCCAGCTCTGTTAGAAATGCTACATCTAAAGAAATCCCAATCCTTCTATACCACATGCTTCAGAGATCTTACAATGTCGAGATTTTGGATGTCAGTCATATAGTGTTGGCCATATGGTTGATGGCATTCTGAAATTTTGGCATTGTGAAGTAGATCCTTATATGGATATATATATGTGATCCGGACACATGCACGACTAGCATCACAAAACATCGAACACACATACACGAAAGCGCTTAACATCTACAAGCGCTTCCGTGTATGTGTGCCTGTTTTGCAGCTCAGACTACAGTGTGGGTAAGGGAAAATTCCCTTTTCCCCTCTGTAGTGCGATCTCGGAGTGAGAATAATAAAGTAGGGGGGGGGTGCAGGGGGGTGAAGCCCCCCCTGCAGAAATGTAGATTTTTTTTTTAACTACACATACACGGAAGTGCTTTTCGATGTTAAACGCTTTTGTGTATGTGTTCGATGTTTTGTGATTCGGACATATGCTAGTCGAGCATGTGTCCTAGACCCATATATATATATATATATATATATATATATATATATATATATATATATATATATATATATATGTGTGTATGTGTGTGTGTGTGTGTGTGTGTGTGTATATATATATATATATATATATATATATATATATATATACATACAGACACACACACACACACACACACGCACACACACACAAAGACACTCACATAAAGACACTCACATATACTTTTCCATCCTGTTTCATTAACAAAAAATGTATGCACCTCTGGTGTTGTATTACATTGTTAAGATATAAGGTATCTTATAGGAGGTGATATTTGAAATGCACTTAAACCCTATATTTAGTTACTGCCCACACTTCTAAATAAAGTTATATTCATGACATGCAACTTAGTCGTTGACCGTAATGCACTGGATACCATCACTCTCCTTCTGAGTCATTCTCCTGTAATGTGTAATCCACTTCCTTTAAAAGTAGGTAGTATTCCCTGTTCAGCTGGCATAGAGCAGTAAAGCCCTGACCACCTCCCACATGACCTGAGTTCAACTAATTGCTCAGACCCCTGCTGGAGCTGGTATAAATTAATAGAAGAAAAAGGGGATTAAACCTACTTTTAGGAATGGGAGGTTCATGAACATCAGAGATATCCTCCATGGTAGAATCTCTGTTGGAGCCTGGTGAGCACACAGCACTGCCTGTCTACAAGGATATCAGGGACAATTAATCACATCATATGGAAGTGTGACTGTCCATTGCAAATATACACCGGACACCAACACCTTGGGTGTTATCAGAATGTGCAAGGGAAGCAGGACATTAAAACTAGCCTCTGACTCCTAACCTACTGACCCCTTGCCCCCAGGGATTGAATAATTGAATAAATGAGCTGTGTGTTTCTTGTCCATGGGGAATAAATGGGTCCATAAAGCATTCGGGGGTTATATGTAATGGACTGAGGAAGACCATAGGGAAAAAATAATGTTAATGCTGATATATTCATACAGTGATATTATGTTGTGTCTGATGAACTACATAAAGATCAGTGCTAAATTTAATTAAATTTATTTCTCTACAAAAGATATGTCCTCATTTGCTTTTAAGGCTTTTACTAATGAACAACCAATTATAATGAACAATTAATTATTTTGTTAACATGATGAATGGTCATCCTATTTTGTTTTATACAGTCTTCAAATAATGAAGATTAGCATTTGATTAAGTACCTTCTGCAAACCTGACCTATTCTCAGAAGGAATAGAGATACAAGGATATGCACAGAAATTTGATTTGTTACATGCCTCTGGGTAACTGAGATTACTAAATTGCTCTGTAGGAAATGTCTGGGGGAAATATATTGAAAAAATATAATTAATAACATACATATTTAATTTTTAATGTTATATAATGACACGAGCATACTCACATTTGTATTTGAGAAGTCACTATTTTGCAAGGCATGTCTGTATTGGAATTCCCACTTCATATGCAGTAATTAAGTGAAGTATGAACAGATTGTCTTGTGAGTCTTTTAAAGACTCATAGTGCATTGATTTCTGGCAAGATATCCTTAAAACAAGACTAGGTCTGATATATAAATGGCCAAATTTTCAGTCTGTTCAGCAGCTTAGCACAATAAATCTCTACTAAATGTTAATCAATAGTTAAGAAATTATTTCCATATTAAGGGTGATGACCATGCATAAAGAACGCATTTCTTACCTTTGTTCTCACACTACAAACAAAACTACAGGTAGCTGATTTATTCTTATATTAGTCTCGGCTATGAAAAGAGGGAGAGTACAAATGTCTAAAGCACTTTAAAGATATGAAATAATCCTGTTTTTGAAGCATAGTTCTATAAAGGTGGATATATATTTCTAAATGAAATTGGGTATTATGCATTCCTTTATTTTGCATTTGTCACTGCTTTTTTATCTATTTCACTATTTTTATCAGTGAAGTTGGGAAGAACTACATGAATAAGTACCAATGTGTTAGTATGGCAAGAGATGTTACACAATTCAAACAGTACTGAATAAAATGAAGCAAGTTATATGGCAAAATACATGCAGCAGCTATGAAAAAATATTTCAGAAAAACTGGACAGTAAGTTTTCAGAGTGTGTATGAGTAAACTGTCCACTAATGGATTGCACTTAGCATATGTTTATTTGATAAAAAGCTCAAATTAATATTGAAATATATCTGGCCACAGTATTACTGTGGTTTCCATTTTTAAGTTATCTTACTTCTGTAACATTTAATTTAATTTGGTGGTATGTATTAATGTAGTTCTCGCATTTCTTGTATAACTCTGTTGCAGATTTTCAGTTTATGAGTGTGTTTTATTTTTTGTGACACATTATTCAGTCACTCTGCATTTTCCACTACAAGGAGAAAAAATACTACTTTTTTCAGCAAGGCAACACCATCATGTACTTTCATCCATGTGAAGTAGAGTTCCTCTCCAACACAGTTCAAGTGTAACTTGGATAATTATAGGTTCATAGGTATATACCGGACAAACAACCACTAGGACCCTTATAAGCTTAGCCATGCAACCTAAATGACACTCACAGATTTGATTTATATAGGGCTGAATTACTGACTGCCTCTGTTCATCAGAGATATAGGTGCTATACCAGGGATCATTTTCTGATTACCTATCCATTGGTCCAAGTTGTGCTTAAATAGTGATGGGGAAAAAAAATCTGCTTCACATGGATGGGGAACCTGTTCCAGAGAATGGGAATTCTCTAAGAAACATATATCTCCCTCCAACATGTCCAGTTTATTTTGCAAACAAAATTTCTTTTTGTCTTTTAATCTAGTAGTTCTGATACTGTTTGTTTTGCCAATCTGAAGCAGGTTCATCAAAACAGGGTCCAGGGATACCTTGTATGCCAAGAAATAATCACATATCAGATGTCTGTATGACACTCTGAAAAGAGACAGGGTTTTAAGATGATCAGGTTAAGACATTGTGTTTACTCCCTATATTCTTTTTATAAGGAACATTTGTGGACATTCCAGTAGCTGCATGTGCTGGGTAAGGTACATACCAAAAGGGGCATTATAGTCTATGATGGGTCTGATGAGGGTCGAGTACAATTGTATTATAGCCTCTCTGGACCTAGATGCCATGCCTTTGCTTATACATTGAGCAACATAGAAGGATTTTCTTACCACCTTGGACACATGCTGGGTGAACGTTAGGTCACTATCTATAGGAGTTCCTAGATCCCTGACTACTGCATCAACTTTTGAGGTTGTTTTATTGATGACATAGTTATTTGGGATGGTACACCTCTCAAATAGCACTATAACACATTTCTTGGTATGGAGCTTACCATGGCTTTGGCACCAGTGGTTGAATGTGTTACACCTTCCTGAATGATATTCTTGTTTTGGAGGGATTTAATGACTGCTCCCAGTTTGCAATCATCTGCGAACATGGTTAGCTGGAGGCCTTTGGCATTGGCATTCATATCCAACAAGTAGATGACAAAGAGGAGTGGGCCTAGCAGAGAAGCCTGTGAGAATCCACTGGTGACTGGCCTCTTAGTGGAAGTGGCCTCACCATTTCTAACCTTCTGGGTCCTATCAGTGAGCCAGCTAGCTATCCAGCATGTTATAAAGGGGTTTAGACCTAGTTCATTAAGTTTGTTGACAATGACCAAATAGGGTATTATAGCAAATGTCTCCGGCAGATCTAGGTAAGCAATACAATTTTCCTGATCTGTTGCCTTAGTGACCTTTCCAAAGAAGTCCACCAGATTCAGCAGGCATAACCTTCCTTTCACAAAGCTGAACTGGGATGGATCCAGTGTTTGCAGGTCTTCTATGTCCATGTTGATAATTTCTATGATAATTATCTCCATGGCTTTGCAAGTAAGACTAGTTGGACTAATGGGTCTGTAGTTTCTAGGATCTGTTGAAGGAATTTACTTTTGAAGGGGGTTGATTGCCACAGTCATGCATTCATGTGGCACAAGGCTTGCTCCATTTTGTTTTCAGTTTTAAGAAATCTGCTTGGCCTGGTGTTTTTTTCTATGTGAGAGATGGACACAAATTATCTAGACTGCACATTTCACGTTTTTTTTCACTGGTTAAATGTTTCTTGAGTGACACTTAATAAACAGTGAATTTGTGGCCCTTTGTCTTTTGCTGAAAATATTTCAAGCCTGAATAAACTAGAACACTGCTGGTGATTCCCTGTAAGTGTTTTCTACCCATGCTCCCCTTTGTTGGTCTGCTTTTTAAATCTGATGATTTTAAGATGCCCACCCCAACTGCAAGTTGGTCTTAATAAGCTAATCCCTTTCTACACTGCTGTTGATGTATTGAATTATTTATTTGCCTTTATTTGTGCTTGTATTGGAATAGTGCATTTTGCCTCTCATTGCCCGATCTCTGATTTACTTGATCTAAATTCATTATCTAGCTTGCTGTTGGATAAAGTAGTGCATTTTTACACTCTAGCAAGCACTTGTTTTTACATCAAGATGTCCATGGATTTTTCATTTAGTGCACTAGGAGGCAGCCTGGTATATTTAAGTTGGGGAAACACCTCAGACTTATGTATGTAGTTTTACTAGCTGGAGGGCTTATTAATCAAATTATCTTGTTTTAGTGCCTTTATTAATTCTATAAAATTGAGTGGCTCTTGGCTCATTTATACAAAGCAAAGTACTTTTATTGAGTAATCACACTTTTATAAAATGTTTAAAGTACACTGCTCTACCCTTACCTTTAGGTTTGTTTGTGGTAGCATTTCACCCTGGACACTCCTTTACTGTGCTTTTAAATTAGGAGGACTGGAATTATTCATCTAGTGGCAGTAGGCGTTTACCTGGTCTAGCAAAGCTGGGAAATACAAAAAAGGGCTCTAAGTATTTTTTGCACTTCTCTTATATGCTGTGACTGTACTTCGGCAGTTTCAAAAAAAAGTTGTACTGTCTACTGCTGCTTTAAATGCTTAATTGTACTGTATTACATGTTATCTGTTAGTTGTAGGACTGTTGTAGGTAGTTTGTGTGGTATTGTTGCACTTGAGCTCCAAACCAGTTATTCTACATTAAGAAGGAGTTTCTGCACCCTTGTGGCAGAAGTGTGCTGATCTAATTTTTCTGAGTTGTGGGCTGCTGATGGAAGGCTTATTGTGTGCTTTCCTTATTGGCAATTAGCTTAAAACATTGCTTCCTTTGTTTTTATTTAAACCTCACATTTGCAGAGGCTTTGGCATAGAAACTCAGAGCCATTCATTGTTTGGTGACCTTGGAATCTTCTTTCACCTGGAGCAATCCAGTACTGAAAATATATAAATAAGTACTTTTTTGCACTTCTTTCACCTGGAACAATCCACTACTGAAAATACAAATATAAGTACTTTTTTGCACTTCTCTTATATTCTTTGACTATACTTTAGGAGTTTCTTAAACTATTTGTTGTTATTTTTGCACTTTACAGCAAAAACAAATCTGCCCTGTCAGCTGCTGCGTTAAGTAGTTAATTGCACTTTATTACATTGTATTTGTTAATTTTAGGGCTATAGTAGGTAGTTTGTGTGGTCTTGTTACACTTGGGCTCTACACCAGCTATTCTATATTAAGAAGGTGTTTTTTCTGCACCCTTGTGGCAGACATGTGCTGATCTAACCTGCCTGAGTTGGGCATTGCTGGTGAAATGCTTCTCTTTGCTCAATTTTAAGCATAGTGTTTGAGCAGTCCTGCTCTTTGCTCAGCGGTGGTTAGCAGTGCCCTGTATAGATGCAAAAGCCTAGAAGATGTCAATGAAACCCTTTCAACCTTTTCTGCTGCTCTAGGAGCAACTCAGCTGTGCAATGAACAGAGCTGCCTTATTGATCAACCTTAGCCTACACAAGGTATAGGTCCCTCGTGTAGTCTCGGCACTTCCAGCACAGTCCTGTCAAATTAACCCATTGCCTTCCCTAATAAAACATCCAGTAAGAACCTGCTATCATTGATGGCCAGTTTCCCCTTCATCTCTCTGTCCAGGCTGATAGACATGGGCATCCTGAGACAATGTAGCAATTGTCTCATGTATACTGACAACCACTTACTTCTGAAACAAACAAATACGTTATGTGAGAGATGTAGTTACATTATGAAATTGGAGGCTAGACACTCACATAAGGACAAATCAAATGCTAAACAGGTTGTCAGCACACACACACTATGAATGCTAAATAAGGAGATGACAAATGATCCCACATATACAAGGTACTCACTAGTAACTTACGCAATCCCACATATACAAGGTACTCACTAGTAACTTACCCAATCCCACATATACAAGGTACTCAGTAGTAACTTACCCAATCCCACATATACAAGGTACTCACTAGTTGCTTACCCAATCCCACATATACAAGGTACTCACTAGTAACTTACCCAATCCCACATATACAAGGTACTCTCTAGTTACTTACCCAATCCCACATATACAAGGTACTCACTAGTAACTTACCCAATCCCACATATACAAGGTACTCACTAGTAACTTACCCAATCCCACATATACAAGGTACTCACTAGTTACTTGCCCAATCCCACATATACAAGGTACTCACTAGTAACTTACCCAAAGGTCAAAGACCTCCCAAATGAAAATCACATACACATATAACAATGCAAAAAACAACCATAATCCATAATAATGCACACAAACCAGTATCTCAAAAAATAAGCTCATAAGGTGTAACACCACAAAACCTAATGTACTGGTTATGAGTGAATCCATTGTAAGACACATAGATGTTCCCATCACCAAGTTGGATAAGGAGCTGGTTACGGTTAGCTGCCTGTCAGATGCCAGGATCCATCAAGTCATTCAAGCACTCAAGTCAATAAACCACAAGTACTGGTATGACTATGTCATAGTCCATGTGGGGGTGGATGACTTGAGACATACCTTACTGGACTATATAAAGAGAGACATGACTGAGCTTTCAGATTGTGTGTCACAGGCAGGTATAAGCCTAGCCTTAAGCAGCATTCTACCTGCTCCAAGGATGATGTCTGAATACAAACAAAAATGACTGACTTTAACAATTGGCATAGCTTCTGATGTCAGTCCAAGGGGATCTAATATCTGTTTGTCTGGGAAGACATGGTCTACAGGCTATGCTGCTATGACAGAGATGGTCTGCACATGTCTCCTATAGGCTTTCAGGTACTACCAAAGGCATTAGCCATCCCTATTGTGCCTTTTTTAGGCAGTGTCAAAATGACCAACCTCCCAACATAACAAAATCCTCATTAGATAAATGCAGGATACTGCTGCTTATTGCTAGGAGCCTAAACAAGAAACTGCACTCCCTGGTAGCACTCCTCACTTTGGAAGATGCTGATGTTTGTGCCATCACTGAGACATGGTTCAAAGGTGTAGAAAGCACCCCAGTCATTCAGGGCTACAATGCCTTCTATGTTCAGACTACAAATTGAGTGTGAAAGAACCAAAGGAGGACGTGTATCCATCTTCAACAGTTAATTAATCAATAGGGCGGTGAAAGCCGACACTCTCTGGCTAGGCTTGTAAATACCCTCAGGCAAATAGCCTAGTACCTACCTATGAACCTATAAGTACACCTTGAGACTGGTCAAACAGTTTGAGTCTCTTGAACTACTCTATGTCCAATTAACTGCAGGCAAAACTCCTACCACATCATAGATAGCTATAGGTCCCCATCATGAAACAGGAAAAATCATACTACATACCTGGACTTACTGAAGTCACTTACCATACACCCCAACACCTTCTCTCATGGGTGATTTTAATTATCCTACCATCAACTGGGAAATATACATGATGACAAACATTCTGGCTTAGAAGTTCTTGGACTTTGTCAATGAAAATCCTCTGGAACATGTAGTCAGAACACCCACAGTAGACTCACATGTCCTGGACATAGCGCTCACTAACACGGGAGACCATTGCACCTTCCTCTTTGTGATGTCCTCCCTGATAAGATTGGACCATAAATCAGTCTCGCTTGATGTAATTATAAGGTCAGATACCCCATCAAGCTCAAAAATGATTAAGAATTTTTCAAAGACAAACTACTGACTATTAAATGATGGTATAAGAAGTTTCAAAGCCCCCTAAAACACAGATAATATGGAGTCCTATGCAGAGGTATACACTAATGCCCTGTATAACCAGTCAAGCAGTTGCATAGACTTAGCTGTACCTGATTGGATTTAAATCAGGTCTTGCCGAAAAAACAAGCCACCCTGGTGGACCCTTTATATAAACAGGCTATACAACAAGAGAAAGAAACTAATGTCCAAGACCAAGAGGTTTATTGCTTTTTGCAATAAAAAGGTATATAATCCCACCTGTTTCCACCAATTAATATGTTATGAACAGTTAAGTTAAAAAGCTATACAACTAAGTGCCAAGAAGTGTATAATCATATCCTTCATCAAGCATGACTCCCCAGGAACTATCATATTGACATATACGCCTGCAAACTTATCCTATTTTAGGGATCTGGACACCTATGTCAACAATGAACTGTACTTTGATCATTGCATATTCACAGCTGAAAGGAAGTCCTTTTTAATTGCAGTTTATATCTGAAGTTTTTGTATCCAGCTTCAGAGATATAATTGGTGCCCTTCCTTATCATTGCTGCAGTATTCTTTACACCTGGGATAGCCTGCTAAGCATAGGCTGATGTCTGGCCAATATTCCAAAGCCTTTAAACCTTGCTGTTGCTGTACGTCAGATATGTGCCGTATGCACAAGGCATGCAGTACATATGAGAAGTACAGATGCCTAATCCTTGGAACTTCTTTGCTGCCAGTCTGAAAACTGCTTCTGAATTCATTCTGTACACTGTTCATCAAACCGGATCATCTGCTTCGTCTTCTAAAGGTAAGTGCCCACTTGAGGTTCCTTCCTTCCTCTTCTCTTCCTTGTAGTTTGTTTTCATGATATCGAGAAAGGGGAAATATGAGTGTGGGAGGCAGATTCCCCAAAAAGACAGACAACAGAAGTATCTTTTTGTTTAGGTGCTATGCACAACCATACTCAATGTGATATCAGTCAGGTATTTGTTCCTAAGACAGTCCACAGCCATTTGTCTTCCCTTTCTATTTATCTAGAAAACCAGCAGCTGAAGATATCGACCCAGGGTACCGTGGCTGAATCCACACACCCCAAATTTCAGCCACCTCTTGAAAACAAAGCTAAAAAAGCACATACTGAATCTGTTGTTGTCTAGTTTCCACTGGATGTCTCCCTTAGGTTGGATGAAGAACCTGAGAATCAGCTGGTGCTGACATCATTATACTCAAGGGCTCTTTAAAGCCCTCATGGCTTTGAAACCCCCTTAGGATTTGTCTGCCCATGCTTCTGTTGCTCCCTGGTCCCCCACCCTAACTAAGACATCTAGGGATTTGGCTTCTTCTGATGAAATGTTGAACTCTTGTGAAGAATCCATAGCATATTCCTCACAAATACACTCTCCTTTGGTTTTGGGTTCTGATGAAGAAGATTATTTTCCCCCAATTCACTTTTTGAGGAATTATCATTTAGGCATACAATGGTCCCTATGATGGAACATTTAGTGGGATTGTTCCCTGGTCTCAGAGTTTCAAAACTGGTATTATAAAATATTTTAATGGACTCACCCTGACATTCTGCAGTCTTTCCTGTTTTAGCTGCCTTGCTGGACACATTTACAGTGGCTTCTCAGGTTTCTGATTCTCAATTTCTGGCCCCTAAGAAACCAGACAGATTTTATAAAGTACCTGAGGATCATAAATACTCGTATAAAAATCCTTCATCTGACTCTGCTTTTGTTTCCATGCCCATAGATAAGCCATCCAAAATGCTTTCCTCTTCCAAGATTCTGCCTTCTGAGAGACAGCTATGCTATGGAAATGGAGACATATTGGAAAACAAAGTGTATAGTTCTGCTACTTTGACTTTTAGGGCGATTAATTATTGGACCCAAATAACTAGATATGTCCTAGCTATTCTCTCTCAGGTGGTTGAGGGTGGGGGTGACTGACACACCTGATTTGGACATTAAGACTTCTGCTCTTTCTCTTCTGATTTCTGCCTTTTAGGTAGCTCATAGCCATTAAATGGAACTATGGTGCAGTTGATGCCTCCTTCAGGGCAGCTGCATCTGGTTCTGTTACAAGGAGATTTTCCTAGTTATGTCTGCAAGCTTTACCTAAGGACATTAAGGCCAACATGTTAGACTCTCCCTTAGACAGAGTCTTTTTTGCACTGCTGCTGCAGAATTGTTTAAAACACTGCAGGATAAAGGCAAAGTTATGCAGGACCTGAAACTAATTTTTATTGCTTCTGTACCCAAGTTTTACTGGACTATCACTATCTTCTTTTGTCTGTAGGCAATCTAAACAACCTACTAGAATTAAGAGAGTTTTTAAGTCAATTTTCTCATATAAACACAAACAGAGTTCTAGAGACCAAAAAAAAAAAAAAAAAAGCTTATTTTCCTAATAAATCAGCCTCAATCTAACATCCAGTCTTCTCTCCCTCTCTGCTACATTCCTCTCTCTCTCAGGCTAACCCCTTTACTTCCCTGTTTGGCAACAGATTACCACAGAAGCCTGGGTACTCTCTATCATCAACCATGGTTATTTTATGGATTGTAAGTCCCTTCCTCTATTTCCTGTCTTTCATCAGCTTCCTCCTTGTTAGCTCCCACATTTTTCTTCAGTCCTGCTCGATCTGGATATGTAGAGAATTGTACAGTCTGTTCACTTGCCCCAACAGAGAACAGGTTTTTATTCCAACATTTTTCTAGTTCTAAGGAAGTAAGTGTTGTTGAGGCCCAGTTTAGACCTGTTCTATTTTAACAACTTTTTCAAGACTGCTTTATTCAGGATGTTGTCATGTTCATAGCTTTTTCCCTTATTGAATTTCCCAGGCTTTTCTGGTCTCCCTGGATTTGGAGGATGCTCATCTCCATATTCCTATTCATCCTCTCTTCTGGACATTTTTATATTTCTCCATTTCTGTACTATGCATTTTGGCCTTTCTATAGCACCATGGGTATTTATTAAATGTCTGCTTCTGTGGTTGTTTTCTGGAGACTTCATAGAATATAAACATTCCTTTTTCTGGATGACATTCTGATTCAAGTTCTCTGTCAGCAGCTCCTACTTCAGAATCTACACTTAACCAGCAGTGTGGGATTCACCCTTAATTTCAAAAAGTTAGTATTAACTCCCCTCTCAGGACCAAGTGATTTTGGGTTGCAGGATTCCGACCATCCCAATGTTGGATTCTCTGCCATCTCCCAAGATTCTGTCTCTTTGACTGTTTATTTCTAAGTGGTTCTTCCTCTTCCAGTCTTTCCTGCAAAAGAATTTCTTCAAACCCTGGGGTTCATGGCATCTGACATTCTCATAATTCCTTTCCCAAACTCCACATGAGAAAATTTCATTGGCATCTCCTCAAGACTGTTTGGCACCAGCACTGCCACCCTCTAGAGATTGCTGTCCATCACAAACTCAAACTCCACTGGTGGAATCAGGACTCAGCAGATCTCCATAAATCCAATTCCGCCTTTTCAGTTTCTTCCTCCTACTCAAGAGCTGTACACAGATGCCTCCAATCAAGGCTGGGAATTTACTCCAACAAACTGAAAGTTCAGGGTTTTTGATCTCAGCAATAGATGTCAGGCCACAACAATATGAAAGAGATGATGGCTCTAATCCTAGCTCTTCAGCCCTTTCATTCCCTTTAGGTTCCAAGTAATCTAACCATTTTTACAAACAATACCACAGTTATGTAGCACATCAACAAGTGTGGGGGGGGGGGCACAAAGTCTCACCCTCTTTTCAGGCTGGCTCTTCAGGCTTGGGATTTTGCAGCCCACCGTCATTTATTTTTTTAGGTGGTTTACATCCCTTCAGTGCACAATGTTGTGGCAGACTCTCTGAACAGGTGCAGTACACATCCTCAAGAATGGATGATTCTCAGAGAGGTTTTTCTGAACATTCTCCCTTTGCCCCCCTCTGAACAAAAAACTTCCTCAGTTTCTGATTTGGAAATTGTATGCCATGTCTTCTCTTGGAAGGGGATTTTCTTTTATGTCTATCCACATCTTCCTCTACTTCCTAGAGTCTTCCATGAAATCATGTGGGATAAACCCAAACTTTTGCTGGTGACTCACATTCGACCCTGACAGTTCTGGTCCCCCTTCTTTTTCACCTGACTGGCATCACATGTTACCTCAAAGGATGGATCTTCTCACTCAAGACAAGGGGTCTATCATTCACCCTCACTTGCCCGCACTTCAACTGACCTTTGGGTAATGGGATTTTGATTCCATTCAGGCATCTATTTTCTGAGGGTGTGCTTTGGGTTATACAGGAGGCCAGAGAAGCCACTACTAGAAAATCCTATGTAGATAGATGGAAGGGAATGCCTATTTGGTGTCTCAAGCATGACCAGGACCCTTTTTCTGTAGGGTTCCCTATAGTCCATTCTTATTTGAATGAATTGTTGAATACAGAGTTGGCATATTCTTCTTTTAAAGCTCATTTGTCAGCCATTTCTGTCCATATGCCTTTGACTCCATCTTTGATAGTTTTGAAGTTAAGCAATTCCTAAAAGGCATCCTACACATCAGACCCCCAAGAATGCCTTTTCTCTTTCTTGGGACCTTAATTTTGTTCGTGAACAATTGACTCCGTTCCCTTTTGACCCTTCCCTGTCTTCATCCCAGAAGTATTTTACTTGGAAGACTGTATTGTTGTTGGTTGCCAAGAGAGTTTCTGAACTCCCAATACTCATAGCAGTTCCTCCTTTTTTTTTTTTCTTTTTCACAAGGACAGGCTTTCCCTTCATACAAATCCTTCTTTTATGCCCAAGGTGGTTAATGATTTGTCCTCAAATGAGTCTGTTCCTATTCCCTCCATTTTTCCTTCTGCACAATCTAATAATGAGAGGATACTACACATCACGGATTTACTCAGACAGCTCTGATATTTCTTGGACAGTACAAAATGCATCCCATAGTATGAGCAGCTTTCTGTTTCCTTTCACTTAAGGAAATTGGATTTGGCAATATCGAAGCAAACTATTTTCTCCTGCGTCTTTAAGGCCATTTTTTGTTATTCTTTTTATGACAAGCAGCGTTCATTCTGATGGCACTTTTTTCAGGGTCTGGATACTAAATACTTCTTTAAAGCCACTACTTGCTATTCTGTCCTCACATTTACCAAGCATAAGTTGGATGTTATTTCCTGGGCCTGGGCAGGATTCGTCAGGGCTATCCTTCATGGGTGTATGGATGGCTCTTCTCTACCTTCTATCTTCCATAATTTTCAGTGGTGTTTGCATTCACACAAGTATGAACAATAATTGCAACAATGATAAAGGAGGACATAGTACAGCTCTGTAAGATATTACCATAACAGTAGATGTCCTGCTTCTCACTGTTGCGGTATCAGGTCCCCTTTCATACCCCTTTTTATTTTTATGTTGCCCTACTGCTGGCTGATGTATTTTCAGATCATGTAGCAATTTGGATAGAGATACAAGAAAAGAAGGATACATAAAATAGGTACAGCTATTAAATAAATAAATGAAACAAAGTTAAATGAAGAATTTAGAGAAATTATTATACAAATATGGAGAGATCATATAGATACAAGGATGTTTTATAAGTATTGGACAAGATGGTGGATAACTGTAAAAGAACAATATAAAATAAGTGTTTAGAATGGCAAAAGGTAAAAATAACACAGGAAAACACATGTATAAAGATATATCAGCTATCAAGCATTTAGAAATATAATAAGAGATAGAGAAAGTGTTTTTGAAAGAGAAAAAAGTATCTGAAATGAATCAGGAAAAATTAAAAAATGTTGTTTAAACAATGATATTTTTTGAAAAGGAAAGAAAGATGAAGTGGCACCATACTTAAAATGGTAAAAGAAAATAGAAGAGTAATAAGAGAAATAAGAAATTAAAACTAAGATATTGTTAAGACAGAGAAAGAAATAATGCATGTAATAAAAGAAATGCAAGGAAAACATTTTCAAAATATAAAACTGACGGAGGACATAAACGGAGAGTAAAGAAATTAGCTAAAGAAGATACGGAGGCAATGGTAAAGAACATGACAATGAAGACATAAGAATAATTTTAAAAACAGTGAATTTGGAATCAGCCACAGGATTGGATAGAATTTAATATTTAAAAAAATCTCTTAGAGGTGTTAAATAAATGGTTAGAGAAAAGAGTCAATGATGAAGAAAGATGTATTGGAGCTATAAAATGTAAGGGCATTAGTGGGGGATAACACACATTATACATATAAAAATAAGAAATCACTCAAGAGATTGTTATGTGGTCCCAGGCACAATAAATGTAATACTGCCTCGGAAGATGACAATGATATTAACTTTGGCACATATCCTTGCAATAAGTGCAACTACTGCTACACTATTGCCATTAAGTGACGTTACAATCAACGAGAGTAGAAGCACAAGGACTAAAGGAATTAATGGCATAAGTGAGGCGAACGCCTTTGAGAATGTAAACAACAGTGTTCTGCACCTAGAAAACATGCCAGTAAGTGCTGACAAGTCATTTGAAACCGTGAGAATGGGGGCGAGACTGAAAGAAACAAGTTTAAAGTATACATCAGTATACAGGTAAACATCATCCAGGTCAGGACATAGATTTACTTATTAGTCTTTTGGACTTAGTCTTGAATAACAATTACTTTATGTTCAAAGACAAAATATATTTGCAAAAAATTGGGGTCGCGATGGGTTCCCCTTGTGGGGGTTCCTTCGCGAACATAGTCATGGCATTTTGGGAACGTACTTATTTGTTTATGGATGCCTTATTTCAACAAATAGTAATATGGTACACGAGGTACCAAGATGACATTTTTATGATCATCAATGGTAGCGAGGCACAGATCCATGACTTAACGAAAACTATGAACGAATTGACTTCTTTTCTTAAATTTACATTTACCTTGAATAATACATCTATCAATTTTTTGGACATCCTAATTAGTAAGGATGTTTCCAAGAATTGTTTTGTTACTAGTATTTTTAGAAAGCCTTTGTACAGCAATTCGTTCCTACATTTTACTAGTCATCATCCCCACTTTCAAAAACGTGGCATCGTAAAGGGACAATTGGTCCGTGCATCACGCATGTGTTCAGAAGACTTTCTTTTTGAGAAAGAATGTCAATTTCTCAAACAAATGTTTCTGAACAGGGATTATCCCTATAGTATGGTCCTTAATCTCATAAAAGAAATTGAATATAAGAGAAAAAATGGCATGTTGGCCCCTTTGTTTAATCCACAGGTTCCTGTATTGGATGGTGTAAGCGTTACCAGTAATAACAGGATTGATCCATCCGGTATTATTAATTACCGATCCAGCCTAATAACACCATATAATGAACTTATATTGGAGTTTAGGAATATTCTCAATATTAATTGGGAATTGATCTTACAGGATTCTCAATGTGGGGATATTTTAGGAACAAAACCCTTAATGGTGTTTAAGAGAGTACCTTCCTTGAAGACAATTTTTGAACGCCCATTGCAACAACACAAACTTAATAGTGGGATGTTCAAATGTGGTCACTGCAATTATTGCAAATATGTACAAACTGGGGCCACATTTTATATAAGAGGTGTTAAATATTATATTAACCATAGATACAACTGTTTGACTGAAGGAGTAGTGTACTTAGCAGCATGTCAAACATGTCATGCTTTTTATTTTGGCAAGACTGAACGTCATTTCAAGCAACGTATTTATGAACATTTATATGCTATTTCCAAGAAAAATACTGCTAATGCTCTTGCCAAACACATAATTGATAATAGTAATCATAAATTTTTATTTATGATAGTTCAGAAAATTACTAAAGACCCCAGAGGAGGACCTTGGAATTTACTATTAGAGGAACAAGAGCTGCTTTGGCAGCTAAAAACTAATGCTTTTGTTCCCCCAGGTCTCAATGAGTCTTGTTCCATAAAATGTCTTTTGAAACTTAAAGCTCTCTCAAGGTAATTTTAGAGCTGTTCATGATTGCATAATACGTATTATATATATACATATATATACATATATATTTTGTAGCCATTATATGAATTGTGTAGCATTTATAGGTTTGAGTATTTATTAACAATGTAAAAGTAAATACACATTCTATATATAATGTAGGAATTTTTTGTAGGTGTTGTCTGTGTTTTCGGAATATCTGTTCCTTTTTAAATATGAGGTTTCTATTTGTTTAGTTGAATAATTGATTTATTAATTTAATTATCTATCTAATTGAATGATTGACACTCTCAGGTATATAAGCTGGATGTGCTTGGTTTGTCAAATGGTCTGAAGAAGTGCGAGGATTACCCGCATGAAAGCGCTAACCATTTTAATAAAAAGTTTTACATCTCTATCCTGCTGCAGTTGGTACCGGTTATTTTGTTTTATAAGTTTAAAGTATAGACATACTGAAAATGGATGTAATGGTAGTAAAAACAGCATAAATGAAGAGCGGAATATGGGATGTAGGACAGAACACAGAAATCCAACCCAGAGACATGTGAGTAATAGTCCAAACCATATGGTCCAAAAACAAAACACAGGACATTGTAAAGGTTTTGAGTATTTGTTATCAAAGCAATATGTATTTTCAGATAATGTACTGTTAGACAAAACTAATAAGAACACAAATGACAAACAGAATTATGTACGATGGTACAGTGAAGGACATGATTTTTATGTTTGAATCGAAAATGTTTCTTATTAAGAAATTGCAGGTCGAAAACGGATATTTATCTGAATATATGTTGAAAAAGATAATACCTAAGGGTCTTAGAGTTTATTGATTTCCTTTTGGGTTGGATTATGATGAGAATGTGATAGCAGAATTTACAGAAATGTTTGATAGGTATGGTATGGAGTTAATTGGGAAAATAATAAAATACAATGACAAGAAGTTAATTAAGTTGATAGGAGAAGCAGAAATTTTAGATGGGAGAATTAAAAATGACCTTCTATTTTCAGAATATGAAGGTATGTACTATAGGAAATTAGATAACATAGATTTTAAATGTAATAAAATATTTGAAACAAAATGTAAAAAAATGAAGAGAGATTTGGATGAATATAGGGAGAATAGGGCATATGTGATAAAGAAGGATAAAACAGTGAAATACAATAGACATATTATGGACAAGAATATTAATGGACAAAGAAAAACACAAAGATCAGAAATTAAAGGAAAGTATTACAGTAATGAACAGTATAATAAAGATATATATGAATATCAACCTTTTCAGTACCATCAAGAATGGGATGTAGGGCTGGAAGAAGAAAGAGGGCAATGGACAACATGATGGAACAGAAGGAACAAGAACAAGAAATAGAGAAGGTGGAAAAATAGTGGAAAATGGAGTAGTTAATACTTTTATAGGATATTATATTTACAACTATGCAGGGGTAGATTTAACAACAGAACATTTTGAATTGTGTATGAAAGGTTTAAAATTTGCCCCTGCAAAGCACTTTGACTACACTGACACTATTATAGAGTTAAAATGTTTTAGAGGAAGCTGAATTTGGCCTATATGTTTCATGACACAGCTAAATTTGAAAGGAGAAATAATAATATGGAATTTAGAAACAAAAGTGTATACAATCCACCTTTAGACCCTGCTTTAAATGTCCTGGAAAAGGCTATTATGGAAGATATTTACAAACTGAAAAGTAAGGAGCAGCATACTCTTAAAAATAAAAATCTTAGTTACAAAGAAAATTAAGTCTTGCAAATGTTAAAAAATGACATAACTATAAGAGTTATGCAACCCGACAAAGGGGGTGGGATGGTTTTCTATGACACACTGGAATATTCCCAAAAAATCTTTGAAATGCTCAATGACCTAGAAACATATCAACCTGCTTCACTTAATGAGATAAATATTAGTTATAAAAGAATAGACTATTATTTGGAAGATTATCTTTTAGAGGAAAGAATTTCAGGAGAGACATATAAATATCTAAAAGTTTCAAATCCAAAAGTAGCCACCATTTTTGGGATACCAAAGACCCACAAAGACTTGGAAAATTTAAGTTTCAGACCAATAGTAGATGGACGTGGGTCCCTTTGGAGCTACTATAGACAAATGGTTGAAACAACAGGTCGTGAATAATGAACACATAATAAAAGATTCTTGGGATTTTTTGGGAAGAATTAAAGATGAGCTGTGGGACAATGACGTAATTTTCTTAACCATTGACGTAGTGGAATTATTTACATCTATTCCCAAACAGGAATGCTTAGAAATCTTTAGGGACTGTCTACACAAGAATACCACATTAGACAAAGACAAAAAAGATCTAGTAGTGGAATTCATGGAAATAGTCTTAGATTACAACTACATTATGTTTGATGGAGAATATTACAGGTAACATAGAGGGGTTGCTATGGGGGCTTCTTGTGCCCCTGCATTTGTCAATCTGGTGCTTTTACAGTGGGAGCAAATAAATGTGTTTAGAAGTGAGTTTTTCCAACATATGAGACTATATGTTAGGTTTTTGGATGACATATTTATTTTATGGAAAGGCCCTGAAAATAGCATTAAAGATTTGGTTCAACATCTCAATGAAAGCACAGGATTTTTAAAGTTTACGTATGTGTATGATAAAAAAGGAATAAACTCTTTGGACACATACATAGAAAAGGACACTAATTGTTTTAAATCCAAGATACACAGGAAACCATCCTTCAGCAACTCTTACTTGCAATACTTCAGTGACCATCCGGTCAGACAAAAGAACATTATAGTCAAAGGACAATTAATTAGGGTAGCAAGAATGACTTTGAAACAGGAAGATCTACAAGAGGAATTAAGGAAAGTAGCTTTTATGTTTCAATAAAGGGGGTACCCAGTTAAAATGATAAATGAATATGTTGAGTACATTAGGAATGAATGGGGAAAGAAGTACAAGCCACTACTAGGGAACAACAATGCTTTATATGAAGGAAAAGGTACAAAAGATACAGTAAGTAAAACATATGAAAGAGCTATGATTGTTCCATATGGTGGTAATGCAAAAGAGGTAGAGAAAATTATTAATAAAAACTGGGCCATTCTGAGAAATAACCCTAAACTTTGGAATATAGGAGGAAGTAAACCTAACTTTGTATGTAAAGTAGGCCCAAATTTAAAAAAGAATTTTGAAATGCCCACAAAGATGAACAACAGGCATGGGACGACAAAGTGTGGGAACTGTTCACAGTGTAAATATATATGTACAGAGGAAAAGATAAAAATTATTAATTACTTAAAAAATGTAGTGAAATCTGAGAAAGGGAATTGTCAAACTACTGGAGTCATTTATTTGGCTATGTGTAAATCCTGTCTCAGTTTTTATGTAGGTAAAACTGAGAGAAAACTGAGGGACAGGATATATGAACACACATACCAGATAAGCACTAAAAATACTACCAATGCCCTATACAGACATATTAGTAATTCCCAAGATTGTAAAGAGTTCAATTTTATTATTTTAGAGAAAGTATTAAGAAATCCGAGGGGCGGGGACTATAGAACATATATAGAAGAAAGGGAAACAAAATGGCAAATTAAATTACAAGCAAGTCTAACCCCAGGCTTAAATGAAATTATTTCTATAAAGCCTTTATTAAATAAAAAAGTGGACTTTATGAAATGAAATGACATGGTTTTACATAATTAAATGAAAATGAGAATTGCATTTTTTACATTTAACATGTTTTTTAACAAAAAGATTTTAAAGATGGTTTTAATATGTACTTGCACTTTAAATACATCCTATCAATTTTTTAATGAGTGACATCACTAATTGAATAAAGTATTTAATGGGGAAATGGGGAATGAATGTAGATTCTGATGAAATCCCTTAATGGAGGGAAGAAAGTGCTCAATCGTTTGTAATTGTGAATAAAAACTTTGAAGAAGTGATTTCCAGCCGTGGCAGTGCTTGTTTTCAGGATTACTAATGCATGTAATAAAAGAAATACAAGGAAAACATTTTCAAAATATAAAAATGACGGAGGACATAAATGGAGAGTAAAGAAATTAGCTAAAGAAGATATGGAGGCAATGGTAAAGAACATGACAATGAAGACATAAGAATAATTTTAAAAATAGTGAATTTGGAATCAGCCACAGGATTGGATAGAATTTAATATTTAAAAAAAAATCTCTTAGAAGTGTTAAATAAATGGTTAGAGAAAAGAGTCGATGATGAAGAAAGATATATTGGAGCTATAAAATGTAAGGGCATTAGTGGGGGATAACACACATTATACATATAAAAATAAGAAATCACTCAAGAGATTGTTATGTGGTCCCAGGCACAATAAATGTAATACTGCCTCGGAAGATGACAATGATATTAACTTTGGCACATATCCTTGCAATAAGTGCAACTACTGCTACACTATTGATAGTAGTGGAAGTTTTGTTCAACCTGACACTAGGAAAGAACTTAGTTTTAGACAGAGCAGATTGCAATACCACAAATATTGTTTATTTGGCATACTGTGTCATATGTAATTCATTCTATGTGTGGAATGACAACTCGTAGGTTCTGTGACCATATAAGGGAACATTTATATGATATTTCTAGGCAAGCAGAAATAAATGCCCCAGCAAAATATGTGGGAATTCAACACGTTTTTAAGTTCATGGTCACTGAGAGAGTGTTTTTAAGGTAGTAGGGGAGGTACTATTAAGAACTTAATGGAAACTAAGGAATTAGAATGGATAATAAGAATGTGGGCTACTATGGGTAGGGGTTTAAATGATAAAATATCTATCTAGCCCATATTATCCAGTAGACCACTCAGAATGTGAATAATTTGTGTTGTATTAATGTGTTTTTAATTGTCACTATATGCATATATGTGTATATTTGTATATATATATTTTTGTATTTTTTATATTCTTTTTGCGTTGTTAAAGTGCATTTGTTTTTAGGTAAAATGTGTCATTTTAAAATATATTTATGACAGACATATAGTATGTTGCTTTAAGTATTATTGTGTACTTAATTGGAAATGCTTAAGCATTGGCTGAAGTCAGTTTAAAAATAAGGGTAGTTGGATTTTTATAATGTCTGATGAAGCAGCTTTTAGACTGTGAAAAGGCTAACCAGGTTTCTCATATTTATGAAAATAAATTTATGGTCGTTTTAGCCGTGGTCTGGTACCTCCTTTTTTTCTGGATATTGTTGCTAACTGGTGTGGAGGGTCCATTTACCTACACCATTTGCAGTTTGTTTTTTGCTTAATTTATTTATTTAACATTTCTTAACTGGGTTAGTTCGACTGAGCCTAAGCCCTTTTTCAGCAGAGGCCCGGGGAGAAAAGCTCCAAGAAGCAAGTACATACATAATGAAAAGTAGAAATGAAGCTAGAGTGTGATGTAAAACAGAAGAAGGCACCGATGATAGGGCCACAACTGATGTTAAAGTAACTTTAATCACAACCCCAGTACAGTCACACAGCACACAATTACTTGCATAAAACGCTTTAACGATTAACTGCATTTTTCACCCCACTGTAGACTTCTTCAGATAAAGAATCCATCCACACCAAGTCTATTTATACATCTCATGAACATGACTCATACAATAAAATAATTTTTTTCAATAAATCTATCAACCGTTAGAATTCAGTAGTAATAAAAAACGTATAAAACATAGGAAGCATTTTAAATTCTTATAAAACAATATAAAAACATTTCCTGTAAAGCTAAACCATTTGTTATTAATCTAACTTTTAATAAGTCTTAATCAATAAGATAATTGTCAAAATGTTAAGATAAATATTGCAAACTTGAGTGTTAAAAACTTGTATAAACATTATAAAAATTATAAAAAAAAAAAGAGAGTTTGCTACCATTTGTGATCATTTTTCGCCATCTGGAGGACAAAGGCAAAATTACTTTAAAACCTCAGAAATCTAATAAGATGAAATAAACTAAAAAAAACACTATAATCTAACTGCTCTAAGCTTCAATACCGGAGCAAGGAAAACTGCATCATTAACACCAGAGTATTTATTGGCCTCCAAAACTATTTGCCAATATAACTCCCTATATTCAGTTTTTGTTTCTCACATACCACCCCTCATATCTTTTGCTATATCTTCTAATACAACATGTATTTATTTTATTTATTTATTTGCTTTTGTTAACCAGGAAAGTCCATTGGGCTGAAATGAGCCCATTTTCAGTGGAGGCCTGGGGAGAAAAGCTCCAAAAAAGAAAACAAAAACAAACAATGCACATGATTAAGAGATTATTCAGAGAATTAATAGCAGCATTTAACAATATGCAAGAGTAATAACAGCCTTTAACAATGTAGAACAGAATAATGTAGTAGTCAGAAGTGACACAGTAACTGTATTTACATGACAGAAAATAGATGCATCCTAATATATGTAATGTCTGAATCATATTAGCCAAAGTTTTTGATTTAAATGAATGTTAGAACTTATTTTTCTCTCCTCTTGATTTCTAACATCAAGATTATTTGAATGCTATTTGAATACAAGTGTTTTATATTACATGGATGTATATAGTAGTATGAACAGTTTTTTTAAAAAAAAAAAAGGTTTATTTTAGTTTATATGATGCTGTTTTTCCAAATGTGTAGTCTTGTCTTGCTAGATAATTGAATTGAAAACTGTTAACTTCAGTTAAATATAACTAGTATTAAATTGATAAGGTGGTAGCTGACGTACTGCTGCTTAGGGTAGGGGGTTAACTTGAGTGGTAAATACTACTCTAAGTTGGAGTTTATAACTCCAGGCTGGATGCAAGATTTAATCCTTACATTATTTTCACTTGTTCATTGTTATTTGTATATAGTTTTGACATACACAATATATTTTGTACATTCATTGTCACTACAAACAAAATTGAATCCTATACGAAATCCCATAAGAGATTCAATAAATACAGCTATATTTAAAGGTACACCTAAAGGAGGAGATGTAACATTACTTATCTTGTTATTTGTTATTTTGATCATAAGATTCTTAAGTTTTAAAAATGCCAAATGACATCTTTAAAAGGAATTTCTTTAAACATTAATGGATTGAATAATCCATGTAAAAGGGCAAGCCTAATAAGATACATTAATTTACATAAGGCCAACTTAGTCTTCCTACAAGAAACTCATCTCTTGAAAAAAGATATTGATAAACTAGCCACAAACAAATATACAGTATTGGTTAGTTCAGAGCACACTCAGAAAAAAACAGAGGAGTGGCTATTTTATGGAATAAAAGTATGCCCATTGCTAAAACCATTAAGTCTTATCAGGATGACAAAGGAATGTTTTGTATGGTTACAATACAAATTAATGGGAAGACTTACACTTTAATTAATGTATATTGGATACCTGGAATTGGTATTAATACAGTGAAACATCATCTTGATAAGATCATATCATTCTCTATAGGAGATATTATTTTAGCTGGTGACTTTAATTGTATACTACATGAAAGTGATACTACCACTATAAGAAAGAGAAGAATTACATCTAATGCAAAACTTTTAAAGGATTTTGCTAATTCTTATCATTTGAATGATATTAATAATCAGATAGATTCAAAATCATTACCATACACCTTTTTTTCTAACAGATACAAAACTTATTCAAAAATAGATAGGGTCTTTATTTCTAACCAGATGGTAACAGATTTAATTAATTCCAAAATCATTTCATGTCCTATATCTGATCATAATTCAATTGTTTTTGAATTTATGATAAAAAATACTCATAATGTTCAGATCAAAAGGATACCAGCATACTTAACTCAACTAAAAGACTATAAAGAATATATACTTTCCGAAGTAAAACATTTTTTAGACATAAATAACACTCCTGAAGTCTCCATTGTTTATGTTTGGGTTGCCTTAAAATCATATCTATATGGACAAAGTATCAGATGGTATAATAATAAAAGGAAATCTTGGGATAAGGAATTGTTAGATATTCAAAGTAAATTAGACTCATAAACATAATAATAAAAAAAATATTATGGACAAGAAAGTTATTGAAGAAATAAACAAACTAAATGAGAAATACAAAGAAATTTTAACTCATAAAGTTAAAATAACTTTAGAGAAATACAAGTTTTGTCTTATTCAATAAGCCCCAAATACTTACATAGACTTAAAAATAAAACAAAAAGGTTGAATAAACAAAACCATATCAAAGAAATCTTTTCTCTAAGGAAAAAGAAGAATGTTTCTAGTATACCAGAAATACTAGATGAATTTAGAAATCACTTTCACAAAATTAACCATAATAATATTAACATGGGACCTAAAGATAAAATAAAGGAGTTTATAACCACAAATATGAATAAAAAGCTTAATAAACAACAGATTAAACTATTGGACAAGAGTATTTCATATACAGAAGTTATTACACAAATAAATAAGCTTAAATCAAACAAAGCACCGGGTAATGATGGTATTATACCAGAGATATATAAAATCCTTTCTAAAAATACATATTCATTAATACATAGGGTTTTTATTTTGGCCCAAACTGAGTTAATAACACCCCCATCTTGGCAATATACATTTATTTCGCCAATTTTAAAACCTAATAAAGATCCAACTAGATGTTCTTCATATCGGCCCATCTCATTACTTAATGTTGATTATAAAATGTTTATGAATATCTTTGCTGATAGATTGAAGACAATCATTCCCGGCATTATAGATATAGATCAGACAGGCTTCATTGTAAATAGAAATACTTTTGATAATATAAGAAGAACTTTAACATTAATAGATTTTGCAAATAGGAAAAAGAAAGATTTAACACTTATTAGTCTTGATATAAGTTCAGCATTTGATTCAGTAAGTTGGGACTATCTGTTTACCTTAATGAAGTGCACAAACTTCTCGGATGCATTTGTAAATCTAATTGAACATTTATACAAAGGAACGTTGGCTTATATTAAGGTAGGAACATATGTTTCACAAAAATACCCATTCTTAAAGGTACAAAACAAGGATGTCCACTTTCTCCACTATTATTCACTTTAGTAATGGAGCCTTGGGCTAATTTGATCAGAAACAGTACTGACATAGAGGGTTTTGAAATAGATGAAAATACAACATCCAAAATTCAACTTTTGCAGATGATGTTCTAATTACATCAGCAGGATCTAATTCTTCTATACAGTCTCTATTTGATAACATGATGAATTTTAAAAGTATTTCTGGTTTAATATTCAACGAAGAAAAAACTAAAATACTACCTATATATACACGAAAAATATTCTCATTAGTGATTTTACTAAATATGTACCCAATTCAGGTCAGATAACTTATTTAGGTATAATACTATCTAAAGATATTAAATCTATTATATATAATAATTATAATACCTGTTTTCTTAATATACAAAATCTTTCTAATACCTGGAATAATATGTTTTTTACTATGGAGGAGAGACTTACAATTATTAAAATGATAATATTCCCCAAGATTTTATACTTAATACAATCAATAATACTTCCACCTACAAAAATAATTATCAAGAAACTGAACACACTAATGTTAAATTTCTTATGGGCACTGAATAGACCTAGGATTGCATTAAATAAACATACTAATAGCTGTTCTCAAGGGGGTATTTCTTTTCCAGACTTTAATTTATATACTATCTCTTCTATTGTAAAAGTTATTACTTTATTAATAGATCAGTCATATGTCACAAAATGGAAAGATTATTGGGAGCTAATTAGTATACACTTCATGAAAATCTCCTTAACACATAAAAATATGATTGTAAATAACTCCATGTTATGGTTACTAAAGGAATTTTGTACTTCACCTATTACACCTAAACATATTGTTTGTTACCCATTAAATATTATTATTAGTTATCGTAACTTTATATTCATGCACCCTAAGTATAGGGAATGGAATTTTATTGTATTTCCTATAATGTATTCTCAGGGTATGCTTTTGTCATCTACTTCTGAAGGAACTCATTTAGCTATAGATAATGATCTAAAGTACTGGTATCAGTTGATATCTGATAATAAAGTTAAAAATCTAGATTTCTTAAAACAAGAATTTGATCTAAGAGAAACTTGCTGGTTAGAGGTTCAGACCTTTAGACAACATCTCATTAATAAAATAGATTTAATGTCTATAACTGTTAAAGAATCTATTCCAACACTGATTGATTACTTGATATTAAATTTACAACATAAAGTTTCTGATAAAGGTAAACTTTCATACATACATAAAGTTATCAGACAAGAAACTTTTTACAGTGGAATTATTTCACTTCTATTAATGGGGACCCACCAAATCAACAAGATAAACAATATATATTGGAATCTGCTTATAGAACTACGTCTTCCATTGTCTGGAGACTTTATACATGGAAATTTTTACATAGATCTTTTTATACACCTTTGATGATGAATAAAATAAATAATAAAGATAATCTATGTAAGAGATGTAATGTAGAAATTAATGCTGGCTGGGCTCATATGTTTTATGACTGTATAAAATTGAAAGAATACTGGAAGTCAATTAATGAATTTTTGCAGGCTCTTTTTACAGATAATTTCATTATTTCTAAATTTCTTATATTATTCAACACACCTGTACCTCAAAGTGTTAAAAAGGTTAAGCTTCCCTTGTTATGGTCTATTCTAGCAGTGGCTAGGAAAATAATAACTAGAAATTGGATTTCAGATACACCTCCTTCGTTCAATGAATTTAAAAATGTTATGAATATAGTGTGCCATATGGAAATAAACACAATTAGGACTAGAACAAATAGAAAAACATCTTATTTTATTGTATGGGATAATTTACAAAATTTGTTAAAAAAATTTTAATTTCAATAGCATAGTATTTTAGTTTAATTAATTGATCTGATTGTAGTGGATGTCTTTGTAAATACTTTAGTTGTTTTGTTGAATATTATAATAATACCTATTTTTAATTACGTGTATAAAATTGTTATGATATTTCTCTTATATGTTAAAACAATAAACCTGTTTTGAAAAAAAAAAAAGAAGTGACACAGTAATATAGGCAATGCACAGCAACATTTTGTGGAAGACTCGGGTACTTGGCAGGTATTCAATAGATCAGACAGATAATGATAATCTGCACTTACACAATTTTTACACACCATGTGAGGCTGCTGTGATTAAGGGTGAGTGCACAATAGGGAGAGTGAAGAAGAGTGTGGGTATCTGAGAGATGAGTCAGGTTAGTAATCAGGTGACTGAGGAATTGGGGATGGTGCAAGGGCATAGCCAATTAGAGGAGAGATGTCGGTAGAGTGATTTTTTTGAATGACGGGGCATTATTTATAGTCCGTAGAGAAGGTGGAACGTCATTCTGGAGTTTAGCTACAGTGAAAACGTAAAGGTATTGGACTACAGGGAGTTTAGGTCTCTTAACTTGAATAAGTGATTGATTTTCAGATCTTAGCGAATGGTTTAGTTGATAAAGAGTCAGAAATGAAGACAGGGCTGGGAATTTGGAGGAATTATAGATGAATTTGTGTGCTGTGGCTAGTTGTATGTAAGTTAGGTGTTGTGGGAATTCTAGCCAGTTCAGGGATTGTAATGAGTGACAGTGGTGGGAGGAATATTTTGCTTTAGTAATGAATTTAGCAATTTTGTTATAGCAGCTCTCCATTTTATTAATGATGATTGGATGTTTGTCAGAATGGGGGCACCGTTGAGAAGAGGTGGTAAGAGAAAAGTCTGGGCGAGTGTTTTTCTAGTAGAGTAGTTTAAAAAGTGTTTATGTTGGTAGAGGGTACCAAGTTTTTGGTTTGTTTTTTTGATGGTGTTGTGGATGTGTTAGTCACAGGTTAAGTTGTCATCTAAGGTTATGCGAAGTAACTTAGTATGGGAAACTACCTCTAAGGCAGTCTTGTTGGAGGAGAAAATGATGAAATCAGATTTATTAATGGTGGTACTTTTTTTGGGCGTAAAGAGCAAGATTTTTGTTTTATTTGTGTTGAGGGCAAGGTGATTATTTGTCATCCAGGTTTCAGTAATAGAGAAAACATACTGGGTGATGGTCAGAAGTTCGGTTTCAGTTACCAGAGCAGATAATAGTAGAATCATCCGCTTATTGAACTACAGATGCATGAGTAAGAGTGGAGTGTAAGTCATTAATAAAAATACTGAACAGGATGGGGCCTAAGATGGATCCTTGGGGAACTCTGGTGGAAGTAATGAGAAAAGGAAAGAAAGAGTGCAACCATTTGGTGGATTGTTGTCTGTTTGTGAGGTAACGGGTGAATCAGTTAAGGATAGGTGTTGACAAGCCAAGGTGTGAGAGTTTAGAAAGGAGGAGAGGATGGGAGATGGTATTGAAAACTTTAGAGAGATCAAGAAAGAGTGCGGAGACAAGTTTACCATCATTGTGGCTGTGGTTAACAGTATCTAGGAAGGATAGGAGAGCAGTTGTAGTACTATGGCCAGGGCGGAATCCATTCTGAGTTGTGGAAAGTAGCTGGTTTTGGGATAGGTAATCCATGAGTTGAATTTGAATACATTTTTCCATTATTTGAGACATAGGAGATAGAATAGCTATAGGGTGGAAATTTGAGATGTCTGAATTATTACAACCTTTATGTAAGGGTATGATATAAGCTTTCTTCCAAATGGATGGTATATAGGCTTCTTGTTTAGATCAATTTATGAAAATGCTTATGGGGTAGCTGATAGATTTGGTAGACATTTGAAGGTATTCAGGGGGTAAACTGTCTGGGGCGGTGCTACCGGGTTTGAATTTCAGCAGGAGTTTAGAAATAGTAGAAGTGGGAATGTGAGAGAAGGAAGACTGGTGGGAAGGCTTTTCTGGGGTATGGTTTGTAGAAGTGGGGTTGCTGTTGTGAGCAGCTGTAGGAAAGGTGGAAGCAAGTTTGTATATAGTGTCTATGAAGTTGAAAAGGGTAGCTAGTTCAGCATGGGGTTTTATCATGGTTTGGGCAAGGATTGCTTTTGATGCCAGGGTTTAACAGAGTGGAGACTGAATTCCAGAAATGTTTTGGGTTATAGTTGTGTTTGTTTTGGAGAGGGAAGTAGTACTGTTTTTTATCATTAATAACTTTTATCGCTTTACTTAATTTTGGAGTCATTTGAAAAGCTGGAGATCTATGAGGTTTTTACTATTATACCATTTTTTTCAATGCTCTAGTATTCATACTTTTTTTGTGTCTCTAGAAGGCCAAATTGCGTGATTTGCTATGATTCTCTTATTCCGGAGGGGGGCCATTCTATTCAGTATACTGAGAAAAGTTGAATTGAAAAATTCAAATGCTTCATCTAGAGGCAAATACTTTAAAAAGCTCCAACTCGACTTGCAAGGTGGGACAAAAGAAACAATCAGTAAGGTAGGTTGAAGTAGGGATGATAGCTTGGAATGCAGAAGGGAGAAAAGGGGGAGGTAATCTTACTGACTAATGCTGCTGTGAGTGCATTCAGTGTGGGGATGGTAGTGAAACCTGATCTAGAGCCCTAACTAGGAGGTAAGAGCTGGGGAAAAATAGTATCAGGAGTCTAAGTAATGAAGTAAGCAGTGTTATAGTTTAATGGCAGGGATATTGCCAGTTACGTGTTCCACTATTTATTCACAGTAAATGGAAAAAAAATAACTGCTTTGAAGGAACTTTAGCCAAAACACAATTTAAACTTTAGCCAAAACACAATGTAAACTGTGCTTAAACAGGGCATTATTCTGGGTTTTGATCCGAATAGCATTCATGTGTTCATAGATCCTTTTCCTTAATTCCCTTTCACTTTTCCCAATATAAAATGCACTAGAAGAATTAGCAGGATGATTTCAGGGGAGAACGAGTTTAATAATGAATATGAGCATTTAACAAAAATGTTTTTAGAGAGGGGTTACCCAGAAGATTTGATATTAAGTATTCCTGAAGAGGTAGTGAAGAGTTGGAAAGATAGATTTGTCCCAATATTGAGTAAAGATTATGTGACCCTGTATATTACTGATATTAGACATATTCTTCCTAGCAGCGAGTTAGAGCACAATCCTGATTATGAATGTGCTTTTGTGTCTGATTTTAGTGGAGATTCAGGTATTATTAAAAACATTACTGAAAAAAAATAGGCAAAATTCGCCAATTTATCATAGGTTCTAAGGTGTGTACTAGGGTAATGGCCCAGGAGCCTTTACAAGCCTGGCCCATAGGATTACCCTGGCATAGTACCACCCAACCTTAGTTCCCAGTGCTTCTGTCGAGTAAAACAACTGGAGTGATCCCCAAGGTGACTTTTCTATTTCCCATCCACTCATCAAATTTCTCTTGAAGAGGGCCAGTGAGGTGCTCTGCTTAACATGTATGGGAAGTCTATTCCATAATATGAGAATTCTCTGGGTTATGAACCTGTCCCTCCAGCATGTTCTGCTGATTGTGGTAATGAGGTTGAGGTTTCTGGAGCGTGTGGTGTGGAGGGATTGGGATTTCTTTAGATGTAGCATTTCTAACAGATGTGGGTCAGACATGACTTTGTAAATCAAGCAGGGATCGCCTCTAATTAGGCAATATGAGACAGAGAATAGTTGGAGTTTTTTTGAGTCTGTCCATATAGGACAAGTGTTTAAGGCCTAGGCTCCTCTTTGTTAGGTACTTTTGCAGTCTCTCCAGGTATTGCAAGTGTCTAGTGAGGTACATGCCAAATGGGGCATTGTACTCAATGATTGGCTTAATGAGGGAAGAGTAGAGGGAGACAATGACCTCTTTCTTCCTGGATGCAAAACCCTTAGTAATGAGATGTACCACATAGAAGGACTTTCTGCCCACAGTGTCAACATGGTGGTCAAAAGAGAGGTTGCTGTCAACCTGTGTTCCCAGATTTCTTATAATGCCTTCTGTGGTCAGTGGACTACCATCAGTGTGGCAGTTCAAGGGAACTGGGTTTTTCCCAAGGGGGATGACGACACTTTTTGTCATTGAGCTTAAGGCCATGGTTCTGACACTGGTCGTTGGTGTCATTCAGGCCTTTTTGTAGCATGTCAACATCACTTGAGGAGTTAATAATCCCAACTTGCAATCTTCTGAGAACTTTGTCAGCCAGAGTCACTTCGTGTTGGCCTGGACTTAAGAGAAGTAGATACCAAACAGGAGAGGACCCAGGACCGAACCCTGAGGGACTCCACTCGTGACTGTTCAGCAGTCTGACTTGGAGTCTGCTACTTTCACACTGTGGGTTCTATCTGTGAGCCAGTTTGCAACCCACCCAGTGATGTATTGGTTGATGCCTAGCTTAGTGAGTTTTTCTATGATTCCTGAGTGGGGAATGGTATCAAAGGCCTTGGCCTGATCAAGGTAGGCTGTATGAACCACCTTACCTTCATTCACAGCTCTGGTGACTGACTCAAAGAAGTCAACCAAGTTGAGCAGGCATGATCTGTCCTTCACAAAACCAAATTGTGTAGGATCCAGAGTTTGGAGATTCCATGTATCCTTGTTTATTAGGTCCATGATCATGCTTTCCATAGCTTTGCATATCAGACTCATCTGGCTAATGGGGCGATAATTCCCAAGGTCTGTAGTTGCTCCTCCTTTGTGGAGAGGGATGAATGTAGCTGTGTGCCATTGGTAGGGACAAAGCCTGAGGTGAGGCTGTGATTGAACAGGGCACACAGGTGAGATGCCAGTTCACTCTTTTGTTCATGTAGAACACAGCCAGAGATATTGTCAGGTCCCATAGAAGCTGTATTCTTGGCCTTGGATAGTACTGTTTTAACCTGAACAGCAGTAATATTGGGTGCCTGGCAATCTACTGGTATTGTGATTGGTCCTTTGGGGGGGGGGGGGTAAAGTTAGCACTGAATCTGTCGGTCAGTATATTGGCAATATCTGTTGTTTCGGAATAGGCGGTACCATTCTGCAGTAGCTCAGAGCAAATCTGGATATTGCCATGGAGATTCTTTACATAACTATGGAAGGCCTTGAGTCTTTACTATCTGCTGCAATTCTGTTTTCATAACTAGCTTTAAAGGATTTGATGCGGGATCTCAACCTTTTGTTGAGGCTGATAAGGGAGTTTTTGCAGTCTTGGGATTTCACCTTATTCTGCATCAGTTTCCTCCTCTGTTGTAGAGTTTGATTATGGCAGGGGACCACCAGACTGGCTTCCTTTTTTTGAAGAGAGCATCTTGGTTCTATTGGGTATGGTGAGTTCCATGCATTTGTGTACGTGTTCGCACAGTGCATTGGTGTATGATTCGCCGGTCATGCAACTATTCTCCATTTGCATAGGTGCCGTAAAGTTAGCCACTTCTGTTTTAGGAGCCGAAAGTTAGCTTTGGAGAAGTTTTTCATGGTGGTTATCTTTGTAGGAGTGTGGGTGGGAGGAATGTGGATTGCAAAGGTGATTAGTTTGTAGTCAGATCTAACCAGGGAGGAGTTGATATTGGTGTAGAGCAATGGTCGCCCATGTTAGTAATGACCAAGTCAAGGATGCTGCTAC
This sequence comes from Protopterus annectens, assembly GCF_019279795.1. Classification (NCBI taxonomy): domain Eukaryota; kingdom Metazoa; phylum Chordata; order Ceratodontiformes; family Protopteridae; genus Protopterus; species Protopterus annectens. The sequence continues at coordinate 630,770,025 of NC_056748.1, read as the reverse complement.
CTCTAGTGGGGGTAAGGAGGAGCTGGTCCAGAGCATTGGAATTAATGAATTCCAGAAAGCACTGGGCATGTGTATTAGTACATGAGTAGTTTTCCCAGTTAATGGAGGGGTAGTTGTAGCTGCTCAGTATGAGGGTGTTAGGTTAGACCCTAATATTCTCCAGGGTGCTTAGGAACATGGAGTGTGAATCTTGGAACATACTTGGGGACCTATAGCAGGCTATGATCTGAATCGCTGACTTACTCAATGTTAGCTGCACCTGAAGTATCTCAGATACGTTATGTTGGGCTACCAGTCTCGAGGTGTGTGCTTCCTTTATGAGTGAGAAACACCACCGCCTTTGGAGCTTCGGTCCAAGTTCTGCAGCAGAAAGATGTGGAATGAATTATAGCTTGATAGTGCAAGGGTGCTTTCTGCTGCATTGAACCAGGTCTGTGTTACAACACAAATGTCGATGTTCTCCATTTTAAGGAGTGCTTTGAGCAAGTGCATCTTGAGATTTAGACTTCTAGTGTTGAGCAGCATGACTCTCAGATTGCATTTGTTTGTAGCTGTTACAGTGGTAATTTGGTCTTTGGAACACCACCTAAAAATGGCACTATAGGGGTGGCAAGAGGCTTGGCCAGTATCCAGAAGCCCAGGGGTGACAGATGCAGGCCATCGCTGGAAAAGCTTCGAAGACTGTCAGTCATGTCATCCCAAGCAAACAGGTCCTGGATCCCTTTAGAATGACACCAGTAACTTAGCCAGTTGTTGAAATCAATAATTTTATGCTTGTACTGTGGTATCATTCTGGCAGCAGCTCAGAGTTAGGGTCATACCCGCCTGGGCTACATAATCAAGAGCTCTTCCATGTCACTTTTCATGCAGTCCAGGGAAGTACATCTCAGGTCATTCACACCCACATGTACAATGACAGAGTCATATTTGTACCTGTTGTTGAGGGACCTGAGTGTGTGCATTATGTGGTGGATCCTTGACCTTGACAGGCAGCTGTTTCTCCTTATTCAACCTAGTGAGTGGGATATCAGTGTGCATCACTATAAAGTCACCTATGACTAGTGTGTTGGGCATGCTGTTTTGCAATAGGGGTTTTGGTTGAGTGGCACACTGTTTAGGAGAGTTATGTGTCTCATGATTAGTGTTGAGCTGTGGTAGTCAGATGCGTTTCTGCATTGGAGGTCTCTGCTGTTTGGGTAGATTTTTATTGAGAATCTCCGCGAAGGTGGGCGTGTGGTTTGTGTTTTTATGTGAAGGCAGTGCTGGTGTGTGTTCTGTAAGCCTATGTGTTTCATGTGGTCTGGTGCAAGTGTTGACACCTTCTTTTCGACCAGTTATTAGCCCTAGGCCCTATATAAGCCTAGCCGAAAAGGTACCCTGGCTTTCGCCACCCAAGAAAATTATTTTCCTGTGCCCCTGTTGAGCAGAGCCACAGAAGTGATCCCTGGGGTGAATTTCCTATTTCCCATCCAATCATCAAGATTTTTCTTAAAGAGTGCTAATGAGGAGCTCTGTTTGACATAGATAGCTAGTCTGTTCCAGAGTATGGGAAGTCTCTGGGCCAGGAATCTATCCCTCCAGCAAGTTCTGTTTATTGTGGTGAGAAAGTTTTGGTCCCTAGAGCGTGTAGCTCAGAGGGTCTGGGATTATTTTAAGTGGAGCATGTCCAACAGCTCTGGGTTTGACATAGCTTTGTATGTTAGGCAGAGATCGCCTCTGAGTAGGCGATATGCGACAAAGTAAAGCAGGAATTTTTTGAGACGGTCTGCATAGGGCATCTGTTTGAGGTCAGTAATCCTCTTTGTAAGGTATTTCTGTGGCCTTTCCAGTTGTTGTAGAAGTCTTGTGAGGTAAATACCAAAAGGAGCATTGTACTCTATAATGGGTCTAATGAGATATGAGTAAAGGGGAACAATGACCTCTTTTTTTCTGGATGAGAAACCTTTTGTGATGAGGTGAGCCATGTAGAAGGATTTCCTGACCACTGTGGCAATGTGATTATCAAAGGAGAGGCTACTGTCCACCTGTGTCCCAAAGTCTCTTAACACACTTTTGGCATTAAATAGACTACCACTTATGTGGTAGTTCATGGGTACAGAGTTTTTACCAAAGGGGATGACAATACACTTTTTGGCATTCAGCTTGAGGCCATGGCTTTGACACCAGGCATCTGTCTCAGCAAGGCCCTTTTGTAGGATGTCCACACCATTTGGAGTTTTGATTATGGCTCCTAGTTTGCAGTCATCTGCAAACAATGTTAGCCAAAGACCTTCTGTACTAGCCTGTACTTCAGAGAAGTAGATACCAAGCAGGAGAGGACCCAGGACTGAACCCTTTGATACTCCAATTTTCACTGGTTTGAAGTCTGATTTGAGTCTGCTACTTTCACAGTGTGGGTTCTGTCCATGAGCTAGTTGGCAACTCATCTAGTGACATAGGGATTTATACCTAGTTTAGTGAGCTTATCTATAATTCCAAAGTGGGGGATTGTGTCAAAAGCCTTGGCGAGATCTAGATAAGCTCTGTGAACCACCTTACCCTCAAATATGGCTTTGGTGACTGCTTCAAAAAAGTCTTTAAGGTTTAGGAGACATGATCTGCCTTTTACAAACCTGAACTGGGCAGGGTCCAGAGTTTGGAGATTACCAATGTCTTTGTTTATGAGTTCCATGATGATACGTTCCATGGCCTTGCAGACCAGGCTCGTCAGGCTAATGGGGTGGTAGTTCCCATGGTCCGTCATGGCTCCCCCTTTGTGGAGTGGGATAACCATCGTGCTGCACCATTCAGTGGGCACAAAACCTGAGGTAAGGCTATGATTGAACATGGTACTTAAGTAGGGTGCCAGTTCATTCTGTAGTTCATGTAGAACGCAGCCTGGGATATTGTCAGGTCCCATGGATGCTGTATTCTTGGCTTTGGAGAGTGTGTTTTTTTGTTTTTTTACCTGTGCAGCCATGATTACAGGAACTTTGCATTCTTCCGGTATAGAGATGAGCTCTCTAGGGGGTGAGAGGGGGGGGTTAAAGTTAGCACTGAACCTATCTGCCAGGATGTTGGCAATATCAGTTGGTTCTGTATATTTAGTGCCATTGTGCTGTAACTCAGAGCAGATCTGAGTGTTGCCATTGAGATTCTTGACATAGCTATAGAATGCTTTGTGGTTGTCTTTAGAGTCAGTGGCAATTTTGTTTTCGTAACTATCGTTGGAGGATTTTATGAGAGATCTCAGCTTCTTACTGAGGTTGACCAGTGAGTTCCTCCAGTTATGGGATTTTACTCTTTTTTGCAACAGTTTCTTTCTTCTGTTGTAGAGTTTGTTTATGGCAAAGGACCACCAAATAGGCTTCCTTTTTCTGGAGGATAGCATCTTGGTTCTATTAGGGATAGCATGATCCATTCACTTGTGTAAGTGCTTATAAAGTGTATTTGTGTAGGATTCAGCAGGCGTACCTCTATTGTCTGTCTGCATGGGTGTCATGAAGTTTGCCACTTCTGTCTTAAGAAGTGTGAAGTTGGCTTTGTAGAAGTTTTTTACTGTGGTTTCCCTAATTGGGGGTGGGGACGGAATGTGGATGTCTAGCGTGATTAGCTTGTGGTCGGATCTGACCAATGAGGAATTGACCTCTGGTGTAGAACAGCGGTTGCCCATGTTGGTAATGATCAGGTCTAGGAAATTTCTGCCCTGGTGGGGGGGTGTGAATAAATTGATCCAAGGCATTGCAATTTATGAATTCCAGAAAACGTTGCGCAAAAGAGTTGGTACATGAGTAGTTTTCCCAGTTAATGTTGGGGTAGTTGAAATCGCCCATTATTAGGGTGTTGGGTTGTACCCTAATACTTTCCAGTTTATTAAGAAATGAGGAGTGGGAATCCTGGGGCATGATGGGGGTCTGTAGCAAGCTAAAATTTGGATTGTGGTCTTGCCCAGAGTTAGTTGCACTTGGATAATCTTGGATGCATTATGCTGTGCAACTAGCCTAGAGGTGTGGATATCCTTAATGAATATGGACACGCCTCCACCTTTAGAGCTTCGTTCCAGGTTAGGTGGCTGAAAGATGTGGTACAAATTATAGCCTGGTAATGCAGGGGTGCTCTCTGGACCTTTGAACCAGGTCTCTGTCACTGCACAGATGTCAATGTTCACCATTTTAAGGAGTGCCTTGAGTGAGTGCATTTTGAGGTTTAGACTTCTATCACTGAGTAGCATTACCCTCAGATTTTGCTTGCTTTTACCTTGCTTTTACCTGTTACGGTGGTGAATTTGTCATTTGAACCTTGCCTAAAAAAAGCACTATCAGGGTGGCAAGAACCTTAGCCATTATCCGGAATCCGAAGGGCAACAGGTGCAGACCATCTCTGGCAAAGCATTGTGGTCTGTCGATCATGTTGTCCCAGGCAGACAAATGCTGGATCCCCTTAGAATGACACCAGAAGCTTAGCCAATTGTTGAAGTCAATCATTTTGTCCTTGTACTGTGGTATCATTCTGGGTGATGGCAGGATGCTACTCAGGGCTGGGGTCATACCTGCCTGGGCTGCAAGTTCGGAGAGCTCCTCCATGACTCTTTTCATGTAGTCCAGGGAGGTATGTCTCAGGTCATTCACACCAACATGGACAATGACAGTGTCATATTTGTACTTGTTATGGAGTGACCTGAGTGTATGCATTATGTGGCAGATCCTAGCACCTGACAGGCAGCTGACAGTAACTTTCTCCTTGTTTAACCTGATGAGTGGAACATCAGTGTGCCTGACTATAGAGTCACCTATGACTAGAGTGTTGGGTACATTATGCCTTATTGGCTGCGGTTGAGTGGCACACTGAGTTTGTGGGCTATGTGTCATTTGGGTTGTGTTGGGGGGTGGAGATTGCGTACATTTCTGCTTTGCTGGTCCCTGATGCTTGGGCAGGTTTTTATTGAAATCCTCCATGGTTGTAGGTGTGTGTTTTGTGTTTCTATGTGTGTGTTTTGGTGGTGTAGGTTTTGAGGGACTATGTGATGAGGTGTGGTGCAAGTGTTTACTTTCTCCTCTTGAATGTCTAGTCCAGTCTTGGGTGAAGAGAGCTTTGCTTCCAGTTTTGCTATATAAGTGCATCTCTCACAGGTTGTAGTGTTGTGTGGTAGGAGGAGAGGGTTGTCTCTGTACATGAGACAATTGCTGCATTGCCCCAAGATGCCCAGATTCATCAGGTAGACAGGAGAAATCACTGGGAGCTGACTTTTAGACATGCCTGGATAGGTGCTTATTTATTAAGTACTAAAAACTGCTTTCCTCTAGACAAGTGAGGAAAGGTGAGTGCTGTAGTAATTTGCATCTTATTTAGTGCTTACGAGTTCTGAACAAGTGCTGATTTCAAAGTAACAGATTTGAGTGCTGCAACTAGAAAACTGGCTAGTTCTAAGAAACAAAATGAAGCTAGAAGGCTTCTCTCCAAAAGAGAAAGACTTGGGGCTCAGAAGCCTACAAACAGTCTAGACCACTTACAGGAAAGGCAGGAAACAAGCTTAATTTTTTTCTTTCCCAGATACTCTCTTTGTACACAGTAGTAAAATTTGTTGTTTTTCATGTTTTTTACATTTTGGACTGGCCTGAGTCGAGTTCATGGCTTTTGAATTAGCGGTGGTTTTCGCTAGTTTGTTTTTCCGATCTTGAAAGTTTATTTCTACACAGTAGGAGTGCTTGAAATCAGAATATGATCTCACTGCACTGAGTTGAGTGAGCAAATGAGATGGATCCAGAAGGAGTATTCAAACAAAAATTTACAAGAGGAGTGAGCAGTTTCAAAGCCACCAAGATTAACACCAAAATAAAACCAGGGAGAGTGGGTGGGGAACTAACTGCAAAAACTTCCAGTCCAGTTAATATTCAATGTACCACAAATAAATCAATTAAAATGCTGTATTATTTGATAAAAGTGCAGATTAATGTTGCTTAAATTCTTTTATACATCCAGTTGAATGCAGCTAGAACTTAGCCAGCCAAAGCTCAGGTTTTAGCAGAAAATATTCCAAAATGTACCACTTAAATAGGCAATAACATGATATCAATGAATGAGACTACCCCTGACTGCAATTACTGTCTATGCAGGAATTCTATCAGGCAATAAAATCTAGCAAACACTAACTGAAAAAACAGAGTCAAAACTTCCAGTTCAGTTAATATTCAATGCAACGCAAATAAATCAATTAAAATGCTGTATTATTTGAAAAAAGTTCAGATAAAAGGTACTTAAATTCTCTTATACATCCAGTTGAATACAGCTAGATCTTAGCCGGCCAAAGCTCAGGTTTTAAGCAGAAAATATTCCAAAATGTACCACTTAAATAGGCAGTAACAGGATATCAATGAATGAGACTACCCCAACTGCAATTACTGTCTATGCAAGAATTCTAACAGGCAATCAAATCTAGCAAACACTAACTGAAAAAACAGAGTCAAAACTTCCAGTTCAGTTCATATTCAATGCAACACAATCAATTAAAATGCTGCATTATTTGAAGAAGTGCAGATAAAAGGTACTTAAATTCTCTTATAAGTCCAGTTGAATACAGTTAGATCTTAGCTGGCCAAAGCTCAGGTTTTAAGCATAAAATATTCCAACATGTACCTCTTAAATAGGCAGTAACAAGATATCAATGAATGAGACTACCCTCGACTGCAATTACTGTCTATGCAGGAATTTTAACAGGCAATAAAATCTAGCAAACAGCTGAAGAAACAGAGTCAAAACTTCCAGTTCAGTTAATATTCAATGTAACACAAATAAATCAATTAAAATGTTGTATTATATGAAAAAAGTGCAGATAAAAGGTACTTACATTTTCTTATACGTCCAGTTTAATACAGCTATAGCTTAGCCAGCCAAAGCTCAGGTTTTACATGCAGGTAGGTGCGTGCGTGAATGGGTGTGCCTTCTTTGAAGGTTGGACATTGGGCTTGCACCTGCACCTCAGCACCGTAAAAACCCACTGCCAATCATTAGCAGACCGGAGTTCTGCTGAGGCGACCCCTAGTTTTTAGATTGCTGAGTTTTAAAGTAATTTTGCCAATGTCCACTAGATGCCGCCAAATGATCACTAATGGTAGTAAACTCTTTTTTTTTTTTTTTTTTTTTTTTTTTTTTATATAATTTTTATAATGCTTATATACATTTTTAACACTCAAGTTTTTAATATTCATGTTAACATTTTAACATTTCTCTTATTGATTAAGACTTATTAAAGGTTAGATTAATAAATGGTTTAGATTTACAGGAATTTTTTTTTATATTGTTTTATAAGAATTATGCTTCCTATTTACTATAGAATTCTAATGGTTAATTGAGTTACTGAAAAATAATTTTATTGGATGAGTCACGTTAACGAGATGGATAAATAGTCTAGATGTGGATGGATACTTTATCAGAAGAAGTCTACAGTGGGACGAAAAACACGGTGAATCAGTAAAGCTCTCTATGCAAGTTATTGTGTGGGACTGAACCGGGATTATTGTGATTAAAGTAACTTTAAAATCAGTCATTGCCCTTTCATCAGTACTTTCTTCTAGTTATTGTTTTTTCTTGTGCACTTAAACTTTGTTTTTGTTTTGTTTATTGATTTTGAGATAGAGACGGAGGGGCTGTCAACTTCCCCAGGAAGTTCCATGGTCAGAGCTGGAGAGATTAGCAAATTATGGAAGCTGATTCGTCATCTTACACAATTGGTGGAGCTTTTGACTCCTTTTTGTCAAACAGCAACAGTCATCAACTCGAATGTATCTATTCCAGGAAGCCAGCAGGCGTATACACAGAGAAATAATGGAACATCTCATAAAGATGGAGATACAGACAGGTATCACATCATTTAAACCTGGTGTACGATTGGCCATAAGCTCAATGATCCATCTGGATTCTGCTAATTCTGTCAAATGCTTCATATCACCCCTTCTAGTGGTAAGCCTTATGTTTACTATAGCCCTGAAAGATGGTTATTTCAGTAACAGTGGTGATATGGATGGATACCCTCACATTTAAGTGAACAGAACTTCAGCAAGTTCAGTTTGTGAATGGAATACAGAAGGAAGTGACCAACGAGGACTGAACAAATATTAATACGGTGACTGTAATGTTAACAATCATAATACTAGTAATTTGGGCAGTTGGCTTACTAAAAAACTTAGTTTTAATGATCGGATGCCAGTCCATAAAATCGATTATGTTTCTTATGTTGATAGGATTAAGAAGCCGAATGATGTGTTACTCAGATATAAAGCTTTAGATATAGATAATCTATATCTAAAAGAGTGCATTAATGCATTTATTGTACCTAAGGGTTTGCATGTATGGAAGTTTCCAAACAATGTAAACAAAGGTTCTGATTTTCACAATGAATTATTGAAAATATCTCTCTCTCTCTCTACACCCCTCTTAGATCTCTACAAAGCTCTGTTCAAAACCTCCTTCAAATCTGCAAACCCAAAAGTAAAATAGGACAAAAACCTATACAGCTATTACCCTGCCCAATCCTGAAATAAACTCCATTTGGACATTAAAAACATAAATCACTGACATAAACTCAAGGTTGCTACCACAAACATTCTAATCCACACATGGATCTGTCACTGTAGCAACCCTCCTAGACTGTGCCACCTGCTACTCCTCTCCTCCCTCACACCTATGACTTGTGGAATCCATAGCTAACACTTTATTAGATCTACTTAGCTTAAATATTATTCTACAACTCTTATTCCTTAAATGTTATTCCCCAAACATGTATTTGACCCTGTATTATAGTGACTGTATTGCTTGTTTCACTGGTGAAAGTTTGTATATAATTTCTCATGTGTAAGTAATGTTTTTTTTATATTATGTAACCTGCTTTCCATTACTAAACAAACAAAAAAATGGCATTTCAGTGTACACGAAGAACCAATAACCAGAAAAAAACTGATGAAAGGGACATGACTGATGTTAAAGTAGCTTTAATCACAATCTCAGTACAGTCCCACAGCACACCATAACTTGCATAAAACACTTTAATGATTCACTGCGTTTTTGTCCCACTGTAGATTTCTTCAGATAAAGAATCCATCTACACAAACACTATTTATACATCTAATTAATGTGAATAATCCAATAAAATAATTTTTCAATAAATCAATCAACCATTAGAATTCAATAGTAAAAAAAGTACAAAACATAGGAAGTATTTTAAGTTCTTATAAAACAATATAAAAATGTTTCCTGTAAATCTAAACCATTTGTTATTAATCTAACTTTTAATAAGTTTAAATTAATAAGATAAATGTTAAAATGTTAACATGAATATTAAAAACTTGCACCAAAAAACGCGGCAAGGACACTGCTATTCCTTAAAATCTTTATTGCACATAAACACAAGATGAGCGCTTTCGGGACTTCTTCCTTCATCAGATAAAATTACAATAAAACAACCCCTTCTTTTAAACTAGTGCATATCCAATAGGATTCAGTAAAAAGCCCACCTTTTTTGAAGGGTGGGCTTAACAGGTATCACATAATTTAAACCTGGTGTACGATTGGCCATAAGCTCAATGATCCATCTGGATTCTGCTAATTCTGTCAAATGCTTCACATCACCCCCTCTAGTGGTAAGCCTTATGTTTACTATAGCCCTGAAAGTGAATTTGTGTGTTGCATTATCCATCACATGTCTGCTCAAAGCATTATGCACATCCCCATTCCTAATGCTAGATAGGTGCTGTAATATCCTAGTCTTTAACATCTGGTTAGTTTTCCCTACATAAAAACTAGGGCAATGGCTACACTCAGCTAAATATACTATATCCGTTGTTCGACAGGTAGCCCTTTTTACAGCACTGGTAAGTAATAACTTTTTTTAAAGAGAAAAGGAAATACATGAAATGAATCATGCAAAAGATAAAAAGTAGTTATTTAAACAAATATATTATTTACAAGGGGGGAAAGAAGTAGCAGCATCATATATGAGCAGTATAGCAAACAGAAATAAAATAGTAAAAAGAAAGTTAAGAAAAAGATAAGGTTAAATGGTAAGAAATCAACAAGCTATGATGAATACAGTGATACATCATATAGGAGAAATGAAATATTTACTAGAACTAGGACAAATAAAATATTTAATTGGAATGTTAAGAGATTAACAGAACAAGATAATGAGGAATTAGAAAAAGCTATAACAATGGAAGAATTGTATAATGTTTTAAGATTACTGAACATAGAATCAAGCTACATGTCTAGATGGAATAAAATATTGTATGTATAAAGACTTGGTAGACTGGCAGACAAAACCTTTTGTAGATGTGTTAAATGAAGGTTTAAAAGAAGGATTTAGACAAGAAGAATTACATATGGGTGCTATGACATTTATATGAAAAAAGCAGAAACAGTTTTGGAGACCGATAGGGCTTAATAATACAGATTATAAAACATTAATGAAAATAATAGAATTAAGATTGAAAATAAATTACACAAAATATTGGAGGGGACAATATTTGGAAGGAAAATGAGGAGTCACTTATTCCAGAGGGAGAGGTGGCATGGGAAGGGGAAGAGGTCAAGTGAACAACTGCAACAGGGATTAATCGCTTCTATGGCATCCTTTAACACAGGTGTAATTGAGATGTCCCATAGAGAAGTTATGGCTTCAAATCATAATTTTAATATTTTTAATTATACTGACAACCACTGATGTTATGTTTTCTGATTTATTTGCAAAAGGCTTTCTATTTGTTTCTAGTAGACCTTTAACAATAGCCAATGGTGAGAAATCAACAAGATATAATGAATAGTGATACATCATACAGGGAAATATTTACTTTAACTAGACAAGAAGAATTATGTATGGGTGCTATGGCATTTATATGAAAAAAAAGCAGAAAAACTTTTGGAGACCAATAGGGTTTAATAATACAGATTATAAAACATTTATGTAAATAATAGAATTACGATTGAAAAGAAATTATACAAAATATTGGAGGAGACAATATTTGGAAGGAAAATGAACACAAAAAATACTTTTAATAGTAAGGGAATTTGTGTATGATATGGTATAGAGGAATGAGGTCAACAATGTATCTGGTTCTGATGGACCAGCTCTCCCTTCCCCTTTGGACTACTCGCTACTGAGACACAGCAAATGGAATGTGCAGAAGCAGGGGATGAATTATCCATCCACAAATCAAGGAATCCCTTCTATGGCATCCTTTAACACAGGTGTAATTGAGCTGTCCCATAGAGAAGTTATAGTTTCAAATCATAATTTTAATATTTTTAATTATACTGACTTAACCATTGATGTTACTTTTTTAATTTATTTGCAAAGGCATTCTAGTTGTTTCTATTAGACCTTTAACAATAGCCAACATGTTGGTTGATTTTTAACTGCTTTTAAGCAAGATTAATCTAGGTTACCACTTCCACAATACTGATTCCAAAGCGTCTTTCAATAGGTAAAAGAGGAATAGTACTGTTAACCCTCCCCTCCATACTGTTTTAAGGTTTTTGAAGATCTGGTACAGACTGAGTTTAGAACCTTGAAGGAACACAACAGGAGAAGAGGACAAAACTTGACTTTGAATGAAAAATTATTATTGCAATCTTTATCAAACTCAGACTATCATATCATGAAACCAGACAGGCAGGGAATGAGTGGTCATTATTGCAAAAACTGATTATGAACAGCAAATGTTTAGAATGTTAAGTGATGGTGAGAAATACAATACTGTTTCAAGAAACATAATCAATATTGCACATTCAAAAATCAATTTCCTTATTAAGGGCCACTTTTTTCAGGGGGAAATACATAAAAAAAAATGTTAGATTTTTTGACTGTGGACAAGTCTTGTATTTCCTCAATATTCAGCATCATTAAAGTGCACAAGAGTATTGAGGACCCACCACTTCATCCTATAGTGGTGGGAGCAGGGTCTAGAATTGAGCCGTTGGCTAATTTCATTGACCAGAAACTGAAAACTTTTGTTTCAACGATATCTAAAGACTCGGGAATTTTTAGGAAACATTACTCCTAATTTTTATCACGATGATGTGTTTTTTATAACACTGGACATAATTGATCTGTTCACATGTATTCCCCATGCTGAATGTTTAGATTGGTTTTGTGATGTTTTACTTGAATGTGATTATTTGACCAACATGGAAGTTAATTTAGTGAATTAATTGAATTAGTTTAAAAAAAAAACATTTTCTGCATTTCAATGGAGATTATTATAAGCACGTCAAAGGGATTCCCATGGGGTCATCATGTGCCCCCTTATTTTCAAACCTTGTACTTTATTACTGGGAGAAGTAGTATATTTTGAACTGTATATTTTCTGTCTTTTGGTACTACTGTACTTGTTTTTAAATGATTTAAAGATTTATAGGAGTTTTATGATCATATTGAGAATGCCACTAGTTTTTTTTTTTTAGATTTGCACATATGTATTTTGCAGAGACCATCAACTATTTGGATGTGACCATTTACAAGGACATTGGTGACAGTAAGTTTCACTCCAATATTTTCAGGAAGAAAACCTTTTCAAATTCTTATTCTTATTTGCACTTTTCCAGTGATCATCCATTTACCAAAAAAAGGGTATTGTGAAGGGCCAGATGATTAGGGCATCCAGGATGACTACTGATCCACAATTATTTATTCAAAATTAGAATGTATTAAAAAGTTATCCAATGAGAGGGGTTACCGTATTGGTTTAACTGATCAACTGGTGCAAGAGGTTATTAGCGACCATGATGATATTTTTTTTTCTTTACTAGGGACTCAAGTAATATTTAAATTATGACTACCCAGTGTGGCAACCCCTGTGAAACTGCTTTTGTGTACATATATTGTACTGATTCCAAAGATGTTGAGAAAATTGTTAACAACTACTGGGGTATTCTATCTCTTGCCCTGGAATTAAATAAACAGTATTTCTGAGGTTTTAGTCTCTGTTAGGAACAGGAATAGAACCTTAAAATAATTTTTAGAGAACCAATCATCACATATGTTCTCCAATATTAGCAAAAAGAGATTTGGTTGATTCAAATGTGGATTTTGTAATCAATGTCAGTACATGTACAATGTATGTAACCTGAAATTGGAAGCTAGGGCCTTTATCAAATCCACTGGTTACTATAATTATAATAGCCAGGAGGATGTATTTTTAAATGTACGGCCTGCACTAGTTTTTATGTTGGCAAGACCAAGAGATGTTTAAGGAAGCAGATTTATGAGCACATTTATGATGTGACTAATTTTAGAGAGACTAATGTGCTATATATACACTCAACTGTTTGTCCTAACAGCATACCTCTCAACCTGGAGGCATCAAAAACTTGGACAAAGGCCCATAAAAAGTAAGTACAACTTTCCAAAAATCTGGATGCGGATTAACATAAAATGTGCATACATACATACTATTATAACTCTGCCCACAATGAGGGATTTGTGAGATATCGACATTCAAATGATAAATGAGAAAATGCTCCCCAATTTAACAGTCACTTTAAAAATACACACTCTACACAGATAAAACACAAGAGCACATATGGCAAAGCAACGTGTGCAGTGAATGCAGCTAAGACTTACAAAATTAAACATAGAAGTAATAACGTCAGAAGACATAACTGCAAACACAGATGTTCAAACTAAGGCAGCTAAAATTAATTTTAAATTATTTCAGATTAAATATTTATTAACAAAAGTGAGTTCATTGCCTAGAATAATATGTATGTATAAAGAACTAAAGCACTAAAGCTGCAAAAAGGATTTAACACTATAACGCTTCACAGCACACCCATGCATGAGGTTCTAGTCATCTGCCCCATTTTGTCCTATTAGGTTTATTAATCTCATTGGGTAAAGTGTTTAATAAGCATAAATGACTTTCAGGATTTCTGTCTTGGTGCAGCTTTGAAATTCAGAAGTGTTATGAGTAGTCTGTAGAGGCCTAATGAAGTAAAACATAAAGGTCTGACACAGCACAAATTTACTTCAGTTGTACTATCTTGTTTGTCTCTGTATGCTTCTACAACTTAAAAAAATGGGCAAACGCTAAGTTGTAAGCCACAAGCAAATTAATTAACATGGGTAAAAAAGTATGTAAACAACTGAGTTATAGCAAAATATGTACTGGTCATGCTTTCATCTATAAAAGGGGCTTTATTATGACAAATAAAATGAAATACAACAGCAAGCACTTTTATAACAACCTAGACCACCGCTAGATTAAAACAAGAATGCAGTCTGACAAAGTTCATTCCTTTACACCTGTCTAGTTGCTGGCTTCCATGTACAATGCCATTCTGTTCTTCACTTTAAACAACAAGTTATGAACTTAACTGCCCTTATAATCATAACCTATCATAGTTAGCATTGAAAAAGACATGTATTAACCCTTCACCAAGTAAGTCCATGGGTTATATTTTTAGGGGGAATCTGGGAGTGCTGTTTGCTTCATTGACATGCTCAGAATCACAGAATTGCCTTTAAAGAATAAGGAACTCTGGATTGCAGCTCTGCTAAAACAGAAATGTGAATTACTAATTAATACACAACTTATATATCAGTGTTAATTTTCTCTAGCCAAGCCAAATATTTCTTGAATCTTTTAAAGTTAGACACTTCCATAAGACATGACCAATACACCTCACACACAAATATAAAAGCATAAAGATTTGCATAAAGAAGAATAAACTTTCTCAAGCCATTACTATCACTGAGAGTGTTTCCATTAAGACTTTTATGGTTCTTTTTTTCTTTCAGTGAAAATATCTGCTATCACTTCCATACATAAACAATTAAATTTCTGAACATAAATAAATGAATAATAGAGGAACGGCAATATACAGTTATAGGGAATTCACTCCATATCATGTATCCAGCAATCAGTGATTCTGTTTGAATGATACCATTAACCAAAACCAATGCTCCATACATAATATTGCATCTAAATGGTAATTCTCATTTGCCGTAGTCATTTCTCAAGCCATGTTAATAATCCAGTTTATTTTATGCATCTGCTGTCAGTTTTGTTCATTTCTAATTATTTTTTTGTACTAGCCTGCAACATGCCCATTTTAATTGATTGCTATATAGAAATTGAAACTGGCCGTGGTGGTGCAGTGGTTAGCATTGTCGCCTCACAGCAAGAGGTTCTCCCATTCGATTCTTGGCTGGAGTGCCTTCTGTGTGGAGTCTGCATGTCCTCCCTGTGGTCAAGTGATGTCTAAAGACATGCAGGTAGGTGCATGTGTGAATGGGTGTGCCTTCCTTGAAAGTTGGGCATCGGGCTGGCAACTCAGTACCATAAAAATCCACTGCCAATCATTAGCGGGCAGGAGTTCTGCTGTGGTGACCCCTAACCGGGAAAAGCTGAAAGACAAAGAAGAAGAAGCTGTTTAGAAATTGAAAGACAACACACACCCACAAATCCACACACATGCACAAAAAAGAGAAAAAAATTACATAGCTGGATTGTACACCATATAGTAGAAATCTAGGGCAGGCATCCTGCACTTTACCTGGGGTCTGACTGCTGCAACGTAAACTGGAATATTTAAGCCAGAAGTCTCAGAAAAATGGGAATTTAATTTGCTTTAAAAGTTCATAATCACAAATATCCTAGTCCTTCTGTATTTTGTTACTGGTCACTCCGCTCACAATAATAGAAAAGAAAAAAACTTTTCACAATCCACACAACAAAAAGTTAGCTAAGGTATTCAAATACGAAATAATCTAAAAATAAACTAAAACAATTGGAGGTGGAAGTGGAACAGACTTTATCGCATGTTAGTCAGACCATCAGAACACTCACAAAAATAGTAGTACTTGTTCTGCTGGAAATAAATGGAACAGAGAACATGAGCACTAGACCGTATTTAAAAACACTCTACCTGCAGTGTTGCAATGCGAATTTGGCAATGTAGTCAAGGAAAAAATATATATCCTCATTAATGCTGCTACTTCCAACTCAAGAAAACCAAGGCAAGAACAGAATTAGGATATTGGCTGCAGCTGCATTTAAAGGGATTATGTAGCCTGCCAAGTGTTGTTGTAGTCAATAGAAACTTAAGTTCATTCTTTCTGATGTCACCACTTCCTCCACACAAAGTATAAAAAGGAGCTGCACTACCCCATTACACATTCACCTCCCTGCACACAGGTAGCAATCAACAGGAGCAGTAAAAGCAAGAAGATAATCAACTGCTGTGGCAGCTGGCAACGCTGGTGTCCTAGGCTGGTTTGGGTAAGGGATGACAACATGAAAGTGCTTTTTTTTTTTTGAAAACTGTTTACATTTTGCTACCCCCCCCCATTAGTATATTGTACGTATGCTATAGAGTACACAGCAGCATATGCCTGCTAACATCCTTGGCCTGTTCTTTCCCACCAGAATGCTTGTGCTCACACGGTCTCTTGGTGCTGATGTCATCATGCATGCCCGTAGATTTCGATAAAGCTGCATGACATGCTGGTGGCACATCATGACATCAGCATGAGCATAAAAAATTAAAAAAAAAATAGAAATGAAATCAGGATTTAAATGGGCCTTGCGGGAATTCATGGCACCCTACTATTCTGAGCCAAAAAATGGTAAGTACTGAGGAATTTGGTGCAGTTCAGAGGTGTGCCTAACAGTAGATATGTCTTCTTTGTCCTGGAGCAAGTATTCCATAGTCCAAGGGGAGGCACATGGTAAAGCAGACTAGAATACAAAGAGTTGCTATGGCAACTTAAACCTGATGCTGAAAAACCTCCTGGCTTAAATGATAATATTTCTATTTCCAGAGTTTTGAAAATTAGGGCAGCAAAACTATAGATTTTATAATTATTTATAATTATTTTTACAATTATTTTTAACCTTGCTGGTTAAATTGTGTTTAAATATTTTTGCACATATTTATATTATGAATCCTTATGGGACACTAATTTGCAAGGGCTATGTTACAATGATCATGTTTATCTAACATCCATATACTTTTTTTTACTTGCATAACTTTAGTTGCATTGTGTGTATTTTAATAGTTAGGATATTTTAGTGCATTATCACCATTTAATATAGTTTCAACAATTATTTATTAATGGTTTTAAAAGGCATTTGTGTTATGTCTTGATAGGGACACATTTGATTGGTTAAAGCATTTAAGGACTGATTTGACTTCATTAATTGTTCTGACGACATCTGTCATTCAGCTGCTGAAAGCTCTTAACCTTTTATTTTAATTATATTCTATTGTTATTAAAGTGGATTTTTCTTTGGTACATGCTGGTGCCAATTGCCTTTATTTTGGAAACAGGAATGTTAATTCAAAATTAATGCTAGGTGATTTAAATAAGGCATTTGATAAGACTCAACATGAAATGTTATGGGATATAATGAAGGAATATCAGACAAGAGAATCAGAAATATTTTTCAGATAGCCTATAAGAATAAAAAAGTAAAAGTGTTAGCAAATGATTGGTTAAGTCAGAATATTCATATATGTACTGGTATAAGGCAGGAATGTCCTGTGAGTAACATTTTATTTGCATTAGTTATGAATGCAGTGGTCAGGAAAATAAAAAATGTTAAAATTGGCAGAATATAGGAATTTGGAAGGTATCAGGACACCAGTTAAGTTTACATACACAGACAATATAGTATTAATAGCAAATAGTAAAGAATGGATTGAGGAAGCCATTAAGGTATTTAATGAGCATTTGAATGCTATAGGAATGAGTATAACTAGAGGCAACATTAGAGGTTTAGGTGGAGAAGGCAAGATAGAGAATGAAATAGCATTGTTGGGTGTAACTTTTGGAAATGATATGGTTAAAACAAAGCAATGGGAAGACATAGTACAACAGATGGAGAATAAATGCTTGTTTTGGAAAACTTGTCATATAAGAAAAAAGTTTATTAATAAATGTAGTTTTAGCAGAAAATGACATATTCAGCAAATGTGTATATGATCCCATGGAAAATGAGAAAGAAACTTTGGCAAATGTGTTCTCATTTAGGTTTCAGGTTAGATTGGTTGCACCGATGAAAACATGTATGCCGAAACTGGTTTGCTAACTTTTTCACCCTTTTGGGTGTTTGTTTGTTTCTCTACTCATAGGAAGTTACTCGGCTATTGGCCCTGAGGCCCTTACAAGCCTAGCCAAGAGTTTAGCCCATGCATAGATAAATCAACACCCGATGCCCCTGTCCAGTAGGAACATGGGTGGAATCCCTGCTTCCCATCCAAATATCCAGATTAGGCTTAAAAAGGGGTAAAGAGGTACTCTGCTTGATATGTAGAGGGAGTCTGTTCCATAGATGGGGGAGTCTCTGGGACACAAATCTGTTCTGCCAGCAAGTACTATTGATGTCACAGACCAGGTTGAGGCCAAGTGTGTGGGTTACTCGAGTGGAACTTGACTTGCAGATACGCAGCAATCCCATCAAGGCGAAGTCCAAGATTGCCTTGTATGCCAGACAGTGGTCACCTCTGAGGAGTCTGTATGAAACAGAGTAGAGGGATAAGGCTTTTAGCCTATCTGTGTATAGTAGATTTTTTAGGCCATGGATTCTTCTGGTGAGGAACCTCTGTGGTCTCTTCAGCTGCTCCAAGTGCTTTGCAAGGTACATGCTCAATGGGGCATTGTACTCAAAATGGGCTTTATAAGGGAAGAATACAGGAATGTTATGACCTCCTTGTCCCTGGATGAGATACCCTTACTTATGAGGTGGGCCATGCAGAAAGCTTACCGTACAATGGGAGCAACATGGTGGTCAAATGTCAGGCTGCTATCAATCTGGGTGCCCAAATCCCTCATGACCAATGACTGCATGCTTCGAACATTGTTATTAATGTGATAATTTGTGGGGACATCTCTCTCTCTCCAAAGGGGATGATGATGCTTTTTTTTTGTATTCAGCTTGAGGCCATGTTTTTGGCACCAGTCATTTGTTTGGGTGAGACTCTCTTGGAGGATGTCCACATCACTAGAGGAATCAATGACAGCTTCCAACTTGCAGTCTTCTGCAAACTTGGTTAGCCATAGCCCACTGGTTTTGGACTGTAACTCAGC
The DNA here is from genome assembly GCF_019279795.1 of Protopterus annectens. NCBI lineage: Eukaryota > Metazoa > Chordata > Ceratodontiformes > Protopteridae > Protopterus > Protopterus annectens. The sequence continues at coordinate 630,750,968 of NC_056748.1, read as the reverse complement.
AAACTATATCAGAGTATGCTAATAGGTATGTAATTTAATTTTTACACTGAATAAATTTGGAGCAGCTGACCTATGAGTGCTGGCCTTTGTTTTGCTTTTTGAGATATGGATGCTTTTGGTCATGTACCATGCCATACTTGCATGGGAATATTTGTTTAATTGCAGTTCCAGATTAAACACATAAAACAAGACATATTATGTTAAAGAAGTAGTAGTTTTGAGATTAATAAATCCAGTAGTATAAACAGCGTAATTACAGTTATATAAAGTATTAAAATTGTTGAAAGATGAGAATACATCATTAACATGTCTGATTATGGAAGAAAATATAAAAGAATATGGGGTATGATGGAAACATTCAAAACAGAAAGAAAAGCAATGAATGGGATAATTAAAACAATGTTAAGGGAAAATAATATTGTGGATTATAAGGTTAAATGAGATAGAGGACAACAGCAAAGTATGGTATATGAATACAATGAATTTGTAGTATTGTATTTATCCATGGCTAAACAATGAGGAAAGAATCATAAAAGCCTTAAATTCTGAATGAAATTGTATAAAAATATGTAAACTGTAGGGATTTCTTATGAAGATTATCCATAAAAATGACAGTGTAAGCAAATATGTCTTATAAAAAGATAGAGGAGTGAACCTGTAATCATTGTGGTAAAGTACAGAAAACAGAACATGTTTTATTGAATTGCAAAAGGGTAAATAAATTATGGGCTAAATTATGTGAAGACAATTATTTACAGTGCATTAAGAGAATATGTGGTGTAAATATAGACATGATAAAATATGGCTATTATGGAAATAGGAAAAAGGAATTTGTTATAGTTTGGACTATATGTTATGAAATAATTAATGAGATAATATAATGGAAAATGAACATTAGCTGAGATATTGGAAAAAAATAAGATTTTGGTTATGGGGAAAAGTGAGGGGCCTTAAAGTGAAAATGTTTTGGAAAAAAATATAGAAAGGTGATGTTTGAAATTTGTAAATTGTTTTGTAAATAATGTATACTATGTGAATAATGTAAATAATGTAAACAGTTTAAATATTTCAAGTATTGTATTAAATAAAAAGACCCTTACTCATTAGGAGAGTGCTTGTTCCATTCCTAAAGCAGTGGCATCTGGAAGAATAGAACTCAAGGAGATCCAAGGTGGCAGATAGCACAAAAACAAATGCCAGTGTAGTGCTTGAAACTGTACAAGACTCTGATGAGCTGTTTCAACAGAATTTGTTTCATCAGAAGCAAATGTTCAAAATGATAGATATGTTATTACAACTCAGGATGGTTGCAGCATGATATTTTGGGTAAATTGTCACCGAGCAAGCTAGAGAATGAAAAAGATGTTTTGTGAGGTGAAATTATGGACACAATTCAATCAAAAATATTCTGAAAGAAGATTACTAACAAAAAAGCAATATGTAGACACTGTTGAGTAACTACAGAGAAAGTAATGAGAGATGAACAGTGGAAAGGAAGTGCCAACAAACAAGGGAAATTTATTGTGAGAATTCAGAACAAAGAAAAACAAATGGACAGGTATGACATTTAGGATAACTGAATAGCCCCATTGGCGGTGAAGGTTCAAGAGATAACAGCTTTTATTCTTATTCATAAACAGACATTTTGTGGCATTATTATTGAGACTGGCTCTGTTCTGGAGGGAGGGGTATGAGAAGAAAAAGAACTGTAATCCATGGAATTCTTATGTGGTTAAAACATTTCACAGATAAACAAACAGAAAAAAGAAATACAATCAATTTCAAAATGAAATTGAAAAATACATTTTAAAGAGACAAATTTGTAAAGAAATTATGGACATTAGCAAAGCCTATGGGTTTCCTCCAGGTGCTCCGGTTTCCTCCCACATCCCAAAGACATGCAGTAGGTGGATTGGACACTCTAAATTGGCCCTAGGTGTGAGTGTGTGCATGTGTGTGCCTTCTGTGGAAGGTTGGGCGCCGGTCTGGCAATGCAACACTGTAAAACTCCACTGCCAATCATGAGCGGATAGGTGATCCGCTGTGGCGACCCCTAACTGGGAAAAAACGAAAGAAGAAGAAGAAGCAAAGTCTATGATAAGAGAAGATTATGGTCTGGATTATGGTCTGGAGGATGGGTCTATCATATTGTACTGAAAGTGGAGAAAGAAAAAATGTTCATATCCCTGGTATGATAAATGCAGAGGGAAACAGAGGTGTTTTAAAATATTATAGACAAACAAAAACATGTTTTTGCTCTGTGGAAAAGATGATCATTTCACAATTAACTGTGATAAAAGGAAATGTTATATATATGCAGAAACAGGTCTTGAAACAAAAAAGCATGAATTGAAATGTTATAAATGTAACAAAATTGCGCATTTATGGATGGATTGTAATCTAGAGAAAAAAGGATATAGAAGTAGAAAACCAAAGGGAGAGTAGTATGTGAAGAAGAGAAATAGCCCCAATTTTAGATGAAGACAAAATAGGGAAGCAGGATCAGGGTAAAGAGAAAAATAAAACAGGAGATAATATAGAAAAATGTTCTGAAATAAGAGATGTGGAAAACATAATTTAGAAAATAGTAAACGGTAGAAAGAATTCAACAGACAAATAAGTAACAGGCAAAAAATAAAGTTTAAAGTGAAAACTGTAAAAGAGGAAAAAAAAGGAAATAGATAATGTGATTGAAATAAATACTTCAAATTTATACAATTTCTGGTAAGTTACAACACAAGTATAATGACAGCTTTAGAGTGCTTTCACTAAATGTAAATAATATCAAAAATATAAGTAGAAGAATAGTCATCCTAAATTGGCATAGTAAGTAGTATTGAATGATTTACGACATAGGAATAGAAATTACAATCAAAGAAACTTTGAGGAGGGGATACAATATGGAACCTAGGTAACGAACTATGGTCAGGCATAGTTGTACTTTGTAGAAAGACAGTGAAAATACTGACCATAACATTGGCAATGATGGGAAAATGAACTATTGTAGAGCTCTGGTGCCATAATCTGGTACATTGAATTATATCATTTTATGCATATGTTACAAGTAAAGAAAGAATAAAATATTTCATAAAATGTTAGATTATGTAATAATTAAAATTAATATAATATTAATGGAAGACTGTGATTTGAAAAGAAAAAAAAAGATAGAGACAATGATGTTAGGAAAATGTGGCAATTTAAAGGTCTGGAATAATCATTTTTGGTAATATAGTTGAGGTGCACAGAAGATGGGAGCAGATTATTTTATTATATTACTAGTATATCAGGTTTGGAAAAGCAATACAAACAATAAATGAAAAAATATGGTTGAAAATGGAAATGAAATAAGTATGCATTTATGGAAAGATCACATTTCTACTAGTGTGTGTTATAAAAACTGGTCTGAGAAGTTGCTAGCTTTGAAAGAAAAACATAAAAAATGTTTTATGAAATGGCAGTCAGATGTAAGAACAGCAGAAAAAAAGTATAAATCAATGTGTATGAATGTTTTAAAGGATTTGGAAAGGAACAATAGAGAACATTGTGTGACAGAACAGAGAATTTATGAAAAGAATCAAGAGAAAATTAAAGATTATTACTTAAGTAAAGATATTATTTACATAGTAAAAAAAGAGGTGTCAGTTTATTTGAATAGCATTGTTAAAAGAATACTAGTATAATGAGAGAAAAGAAAGATGATAGAAGAGAGGTAAGAAGATCTCAGGAACAAATTATATCATTATAAATTATGTGAAGAGAATGCTTCAACATAGAAAGAAAGTAAAACAAGAATGTCAAGTTAAAAAATTGTCAGAACAAGAAAATAAGGAATTGGAAAATTAGATTTTTTCTTGTATGAATTAGACAAGTTATTTAGGCAAGTTAATTTGCAATCGGTTTCAGGACTGGATGGAATGGGATACCAGTTTTATAAGAATGTTATGGATTAGGAGGAAAAATACTTCTTAAAAGTTATGAATAAGTGGTTAAATGAAGATTTTTATGTATAAATGTATGCAGTGGTATACTTAAATATGTACTGAAAAAGGAAGATAAAAATAAAATTGAATATTGGAGACCTATAGTATTAAGCAATACAGATTACATTTTTTTATGAAAACAATTCAGAGCATAATGAAAAGTAAAATTATAATTATTGTGGAAGATAGCCTATACGGTTTAAAGGAAAAAGGATGTCAGGAATTATTATTCATAGTAAGAAAAATTGTGTATCATATTATAAGCAGGACCGATGAGACCAAGATCATGATAGGAGCTGTAAATAAAGCTTTTGGTAGAGTACAATGTGAACCTTTCTGGACAATTATGGAAGAGTATAACATTAGTAAGAAAATTAAGAATGTATGTTATTCTGCATGTAATAAAAATAAAGCAAGAATTTTAGTGAATGGGTGGTTAAGCAAAGAAATAGAAATAAAGAAAGGCATACATCAGGGATGTCCTGAGAGTAGCATACTATTTGCACTGGTTATGAATGCATTAGCATGAGATGTAAATTAGCACATGAGAGGTTTTCCTTATGTTACTACTTAAGGGATAACAATTCCAGACATGTTTAATTATGCAGATTATATTATATTGATTACGAGAAACAAAGTCTGGATGGAAAAATTTAGATGTCAGATACATCATTTTTAATATAAAATAGGCATGACTTTAAATAAAGAAAGAAGTAAAGGACTGTGTGATACAGTAAAGATAGGAAGGGTATCTTAATGAAAGAAATCTATGTTAGGAATAAGATTTGGGGTAGCAATGTTAGTGAGGAGAATGTAATAGGATACTAGATGAAATAAAGGAGCTTTTTGTTTTTGGAAAACATACACGCTATTGTTTAAAATTATTTATTTGATTAATTCATTTATAATTGAAAAGACTGCATATTTAGCTAATGTTTTACATTTCTAATTATGAATTAAAAGAAATACTGTAATTATGTTTTTTTTTTTTCGTTTCTTTTATGTGGAGTTCAAGATTACTGTGAAGGAAGGAGTCTTATATATGGACAAGACAAATGTTTTGGATTAATAAACCCAATTGTTTATTCTGCTTCTTTGATTTTTATATAAAGTTTTGTTTTGGATACATGATAAAAATGAAAAGTTAGTAGTAAATTTACTAAAGTACAAATATAAGTGGGATTGGGATATATTAAATTCAAAGCAGGAAATGCATGTTTAAATGAAGTAATGAGATATTATCAAGAAAAAATATTTTATGGAAAATAAAAATTGATTAAATGGAAAATTTGAGGAAAGTGTGCTATAAAAATATGGTCTATATTATAAACTCAAACGCTTACCTTATCGAATCCCTAAACGTCGACCTGTCCTCATTGAACTGCATAAACACCGAACACCCTAAACCACGAAATTCAAAACGTGGAACTATCATACTTGTCCCATCCCACCGCTCGCTACATACTACCTACACAAACAAATAAACCACATACATACACTAACCAAACCCTACTTCTAACCCTACACTAAATCTTATATATACCACCATGTATCATTTAACTTAACCCGCACCCTAACCCTAAGGTCCATACATATCGCACACTTACCTTAAAATGCTAAACCCAAACAAACTAAATAATCCACACACATACACTTAACAAAACCCTACACTAAAATCTAACATACATTACCATCTATGCACTTACCTTAACCCGCACCCTAACCCTAAGGTCCGTAACTATCGCACACTTACCTTACAGAGCTATACCACAGAAGGCCAACCATGATGATTCAACATTTCTGGATTCGCTCTTCTGGATGTTCAATGTTTTTGTGTATTGATAAGGATGGGTTGACATTTAGGGATTCGATAAGGTAAGCATTCGGGTTTATAATATAGACCCATAAAAATATCATGATATAGTATTATTATGTTAGGCTGAGGTAGCAAATGAAAATGTTAATGCAATAAAAGTACAAAAGACATGGTGTGATAAAAAAGTAGAATGCCAACATTTTAATGGAGATTAGTGATTAATAAATTGCCAGTAAAGGAAAATATGCCATATAAAAATACAGTAAAAAATGTGTATATTCTGGTAAAGAAGAAACTACAGAACATGTTTGCTTACAATGTATAAGGATTGCAAAATTGTGGTAAAAATTGTGTGAATAAATTTTCTTAAAAAATATAAAGGAGGTAACTGAAATAAATATGGATATGATTATGCATAGATATTATAGATGTTATAGCCAAATGGATAAGGAATTTGTTAATAAAATAGACAGGAAATTATTTTATGTTGTGTGGACCATTTGGAATGAAAAGCTAAATGAAATCATGTTTAATTGTATACAGAAGCTAGCAATAATTTTAAGAAAAAATAAATGGTATTTGTTGAAAAAGGAGTGGGGTCAAATAAGGTAATGAAGATACAAGTTTAATATAATGAAAAGTAAGATATCCATGACAATAACAGAAAGGAATGGATTTTATACACTGTCAGGCAGATAGGGGCTATGTTTAAAATCTCAACTGAAGGACAACACATTCAGGATTACAGCACCTCCCTTATGCTGCACTGCAGTGCAGTGTCAGCAATCCATCTAACTGGTGTGGGAATGAAACCCACAGTCTTCTGCACCAAAGCCATGTATAATATATGTTCCACCACTGACTGATACTGCTTAACTTCATTACTGACTCAGTAAATCAATACACCAATACACCATACATCAGCGACACATGGTCGAATCTCAGTTACACACTCAGATTTTATATGGATAGTAAAAGACTTTCTCTAGAAAATGAAGAATAAATTATTTAAAAAAAGACAACAGATGGATAAAAAAGTGTCTGATTCTGACCGAAGATATACTGTCCATTTGCCTGTTTTTGGCTTTTTAATCCAAACTAGAGTTTCAAAATCATTAGAGATTATATAGTCTAAGATTACTCCATCTCCAAGCTGCAACAGATGCTCAGAATGGCAAATACAGTTGTATGCAATTGTTATATTTCCTTCTGCTTATTTCAGTTTTTCAAAAAAAGGGCAGTTCAGTGCAACATTTTTATTTTTACATTTTATCTATTATGGAGATACATTTTATAATTTGATATTGCCAAAATACCAGCTCACTGATTATATATTTTTTTGAAGTAACAATAACATTTTCCCAGGTTGTGACACTTCTTCTCACACTATTACAGGCTATCTAAGTACATGCTAGCATTTGAAAAATAATACAGATGATTACTTTTAACGAATAATTTCTAGTAACCACCTCCAGGAAGCAGCCAAATCTATGTTGGGTGGCCAGATTAACAATACATGTTTTACTGTTTTTGGAGGTGAAAAGCAGATATTTGTTACAAATTATACACTGTCTCAAGTGAATACATATATGTTGGTTATTGCACTTATAAAATAAAAAAAAAATTCAGCATAGAGGAGAAGCCTGATGCAGATGCAGATCAGGTAGTTGTGGTTTTCTGGAAGGTAAAAGAGAAAATATCTTTAGTAGCTTGATATTTTTGTTAGACTAGTCATATTTGTTTAAATGGAAAAGTTCCATATCCATACTGTCATTTTCAAGAAACTACAAACACATTTCACAGTATAATCATTATAAATTGTAAGAAAACAATCTCCATATACATTCACAAGTGTGCTGAGACTGAAATTGGTCAAATGGGATCAGTGCTCTACCTCAGTTATCAAACTGCATACATACGGATATAAATATACAAATAAAATGCCAGACAACAGAATCCATGTCAATCATGGGGATTCAATAAAATCCATGTAGGCTTATCACGAAGCATTCATGGAGTTTACATGTCTGAGTGTTGAGCAGCATTGCTAATTACATATGCATGTTGCGCACCACGTTTAAAGTAAACAAGCTCGATTTCATGGCCAGCAACAATATTGCTGGCTAGGAAACCATGTGAAGCAACACAGACAGCAGCAGTAATGTAAACCTGATTACCTCTAGGTAATCTAGGCCTATGTATTCGCATGGAATGCCACAGTGATTAGCAGGGTCATTAATAAAGCAATGCATATAGTTCCAACACATTATATGAAAGTGTATACAGTATAGGGTATTGTGGAAACCTGTTTCAGGCATACTGAACAAAAATTGTGTAAATGATCCATAAGGGTACATAGACTGCATTATAAATAAGCAGTCAGGGAAGTGTGTATACTGAATATAGACACACAGCTGAATTGTAGGAATTAACACAGGGGAAGAATGACATTATTAACATGGTAATGCACAACAGATGAGGTCATGTCAGTGAAGTTGTAGAATGAACACTAGTCACATATCAACATAATTTATTATGAACGGCACAGCGAATGTATACTATGTGAATGTCACACAAAGTGATCTTTGTGATATAAGCATCCTGACATGAACAGTGGAGAGGACATTTATCAGGGATGGTATGTACAATAGGGGTTATGTGCATGTTCTGAAGCTGTGCAAAATTAGTTTCCTAAATATGGCTGTAATGTCAGCAGAGGTCTCAACCAAGTGGGAGACATAGTAACAGGATCATGGACAACAGTAGACAGAAGCATGCACACTCATGGACAATATCAGAACAACACCACCAGTAATCACATATCTCTGACATAACATATGTGATTGTGAGTGCTCATAGATGGTTCTGCAAAAACAGACTTGTACAACTATTATGAGTTATCAGCAATATATAAGGGGAATCAAGCACACCAGGTGTGCATGGCTTGTATTTATATATATATATATATATATATATATATATATATATATATATATATATATATATATATCTATGGCACAATCCTAATTGCCGCAAATGTAAGCCATGACATCAATGTTGTCAATCAGCTAAGTATGTACTGTGTGCATCACAGGAACACATATCACACATGCATGAATACCTAGGTAGAACAATAAGATGTGTGGTAGCTCACTGTGGCAAATGTGGTACATTTGAGTAACGCATCCCTTGAAGATGTCAGGGGTGGTACATGAAAAAGTATGCATTGTACTCAGTTATTGGTTCGATGAAGGCTGTGAGCTATGGAAGTGTAATGGCCTTTGATGTGGATGTCCTGCACATACTCAGGAGTTATGTTACTTACAAGGGAGTAGTCACCACTTTGGCTACATTCTGGTGGATGTTCCTCATAACCATCTACCACAGGACACAGATCACATACTACTTGATCTGCTCATAGGAGTGTGTTAACTACATTATCATTGGTTTGTGCATTTGGTTTTATAATGTAACAAATCCCCCCATATTTTTTTTTATCTCATCTGTGTTCATGGCTGTGGCAGCAATCATTTGTGCGCATTAATACTTTCTGTATTATACTAATATTACACTTGGATTCTATTTGCAGTCCTCCAGAAAGCTGTTTGGACAAAGGATGTGTATGTCATTCTTGACATCCGTGACTTAAATGATGAACAGGAAAGGACTTAGCACACAGCCCTGAGCTATGGACCTGACCATGGACTCAGGATATAGGTAATTTCACACACTTCAACATATTTATATGTCAAGTATGTGATCCAGTGGTCTACCCACTTGGTGATACAGGGGTTTATGGCCGCTTGTGACAGTGTCACAGTAGTACCTCAATGTGGATTTGTGTCAAATGCCTTGGCCTGGTCAAGTTATACAGGATGATAGCATTGTCATTATGCATGACCTTGTTGACCTTCTTGAGGACATCATACAGATGTATCAACATGGATGTAGCCTGAATAAATCACCCATGCCTTTTGCACACAGCCGGGATATTAACGGTGCCCATTTAGAAAAAGGTCCATGATTGACATGTTGGTCTACCTTACATATGAAAAGAATCAGGATGTCTCTTCCATGCATAAATCAGGTGATGCCCCCCTCCAAGTCAGATGTATGTATGTTGTACACCCTTTTACATGAACACATTCTGTAAGGAAGCTGTGTTGAAGTACAGATCCAACCATGTCTGGTAGGTCCATGTTTTGAGTCATACAACACCTGTCTGTGATGTTGTCATGACCCACTGATTCTGTGTTATTAGCCTTACAGAGAGCACAGATGTGCTGCCATCCTTAGCATAGAAACTGAGTAATGTTTGCATGTATACTTTGGCTGATGGACATACGAGTTGTATATGTCTCATGGCATCCGCATGCACATCTGAACTTAGCTATGTATTCCACTTAACATTTCAAATGTATTGGGCTAAGTGATTTGTGAAAAGACCTACAAATATAACTATGGTCATTTATCACATTCCACACACTGGTACTGTGCACGCAGTTGTACAGCTGTAACAATGTCATGTACTTAAATCAATCACACAAGATATGCCTATATGTGTTTCATGGCCGAGAGGTGTTTGAGCAACCTGATGTCTTATCAGGATACATTACAGATCAGCCACTTGTGGGTCATGCAGAACATTTCCTGACACAAATGTTAATAGTCACACAGTGGTGCTGCTGCCCCCTTCAGTAATACTTTCCTTGGTTATAGCAACACAATTGTTCATGCATTGAATTCTACAAGATTGCAATTGTATCAAAACACATGATACGTTCTTGAGAATATCACAGCATAACAACATGTGTATGAGACAAGACTTATGTGACCTTGTAATCAATATGAATTTATATTGATGTATGTCATAGAGTGTTTAACGATGGTATGTAGACACTTGCACACCATTCCCATACTGAAATTGTCACAGTGATGGTGGAATGTGAACTGTGTCGATGGCTGAACTGCTCCCCTACAACAACAGATGTCCTAATATGCCAACAATATACATACAAGTGTATCATACCATGTCACTCAACAAGCACTGTTATGACTCTGTCATAGTTCATGTTGGGGTGCATTTCTTGAGATGTATCTCTCTGGACTATATGAAGAGACACATGACTGAACTCTCACATTGTATGTCCCAGGCAGGTATGATCCTAGCCCTCAGCAGCATTCTACCTTCACCCAGGATGATGTCACAATATAAACAGAAAATGATCAACTTCAACAATTGGCTTAGCTTCTGGCCTGCTAGCTGACAGATTTGGTGCAAATTTCAGTCCCCTGACCCACCGGCCATACCCCAAAGCATACCAGACACCAGCCCTTTGACTAGTATCTCTAGACATCAGGTCATATCTATACTCTCCAAGTCTAAAAACATGGCCTCAGTGGTACCAGATAACATCCCAGGTTGCTTACTAAGCAATCTAAAACAGGACCTAGTGGACCCAATTTGCATCCTATTTAACCAGAACCTGAAAACTGGCTTTTCCCAATGGAGTGGAAAACAGCAACAGTAATACGCCTGCACAGAGGTGGGCCATCAACTGATCCTGGGAACTATAGACTCATAAGTATAACTAGTCTCATCTGCAAGGCCAAGGAATGAGTCATCATGGACCTTATCAACAAGGACATAAATGACCTTCAGACTCTAAACCCAGCTCAATTTGGCTTCATTAAAGGTAGATCATGCTTATTAAACCTAGTAGACTTCTTCAAAAAAGTCAGCAAAGCCTTGGATGAAGGTAAGACAGTCCACGCTGCCTATCTTAACCTGGACAAGGCATTTGACACAATCCCCTACTCAGCTAGCATTGAGAAACTCTCCCAGCTGGGCATTAACCCTTATATCAATACATGGGTAGCTAACTGGCTCACCAACAGAACACATACTGTCGAAGTTGGTGACTGAACCTATACCAGCAGAGCTGTCACCAGTGGCATACCACAAGGATTTGTGCTGGACCCTTTACTGTTCAAAATCTATTTTTTGGAAGTCTAGGCTAAAGTAGACAGCCTTTGACTTACCAAATTTGATGATGACTGCAAATTGGATGCAGTCATTCAATCCCCAATGATGTTAACATATTACAGGAGGGGCTAACTCGGACAAACGATTGATACCAATGCACTAAAATGAAGTTAAAAAAGTGCCATTATTAATGCTTTTGGCAAAGTGGAATTCCCCACTAATTACAGTACTGACAACAACTACACCCCCCAAGCTCAAACCCAGTGGTGCAAGACCTGGGAACAGAGGTAGATAGCAATCTGAACAGCAACCAGCAAGTTTCCACAGTGGTTAGGAAAACCTTCTATGTTGTGCACCTCATAAGTAAGGGCATTGCATCCAGGTCTGCAGATGTTATAACACCAGTGTACTTGATCCTAGTCAGACCATTAATAGAGTACAGTGTTCTGTTTTGCATGTATCTCACCAGACACCTGCAGCAGCTGGAGAAACCACAGGGGTTTCTCACCAAGAAAATACAGGGCCTTCAAACCATGCCATGACATACTTGGATAGACTGAAACCCCTGTCACTGTATGGTCTATTATATAGGCTGCTGAGAGGTGACTTGTGCCTGCCCTACAGGGCAGTCTCTGACCTTGCACTGATGGAAATGCTGCACATCCGCAAATCTAATGGCATAAGATTCACTTGATCTAGGGATCTTAACCTAGCCTGTGACATTAACAGAACATGCTTGAGGGACAGATATAGCAAAGTCTGGTGAGAGGAAGATGGTAACTGCAATATCCCACATGCTGGTGTAAATTGCTTTTTGTAATGTGAACCAAGTGAACACAGACACACACACACACACACACACACACACACACACACACACACACACACACACACACACACACACACACACACACACACGCACACATACATACACACACACACACACACACACACACACACACACACACACACAAACGCACACACCTGTTGACTGCAGTGAGAACTAACACCTACCTGTTTAAGTACACAGATTAGACAAGTCGGTACTTAAAGCATGTACCCTGGCACAAGTCTGACTTTTATAAGGCTAAAAGACAATTTATAGTGAATGATATCATCACTGCATGTTTGAGATAAGATGTTTGGCAGCCTGAATGAAATGGATCTGTAGGCATGTACAACTGTCAAAATATTGGTACTCCATGGGATTGTAGTGATGACTGCAGGATACACAATTGTGCCCTTCTTACTAGACAGACAGATAGACACACACACACACACACACACACACACACACACACACACACACACACACACACACACACACACACACACACCAGTTGACTGCACAAGTCTGACTTTACCAGACTGCAGGACAATTTATAGTGGATGAAGTCATCATTGGATGCTTGAGAGAAGATGTTGGTAGACCTGTATGAAATGGATGTGTAGGCATATACAACTGTCAAAGTATTGGTACTCCATGGAATTGTAGTGATGACTAGAGGATATACAGTTATGATCTCCTGGCTCCACACACACACACACACACACACACACACACAAACGCCCGCACGTGTATGCACACCAGTTGACTGCAGTGAGATTAGAATCCCAACTTAAGTAGTGGATGACATCATCACTGGATGCTTAAGAAGCTGTTTGGAGGCCTCCCTGAAATGGATAGCTAACCATGTACAATTGTCAAGAAATTAAAGAACTTCATGTTACGAGATTGATGAGCATGCAAAGTGTAGCATTTGCTGCTGTTTCCAATCTGTAGGTATACCTTAAAAATACAAGAATGCAAACTATGTGAAAACATCTGTCCACATATTAGCCACACAGTGAAAAAGGCACTACAACGTCTGCACTTCCTATGGAAACTGAGGAAGGCAAACCTGATTCAGTCCATCCACAAAGCCATCTACAGAGGGACCATTGAGAGCATCCTTTCAAATAACATCATAGTTTGGTATGGTAACTGCAAAGCATCTGACCACAAAGCTCTCCAGAGGGTAGTGAGGACAGTGGAAAAAGTCATTTGTTCCTTGCTTCTATGGATGATCTGCACGAGACTCAGTGTGTGGGAAGGGCTAGGAAGATAATGAATTATCCTACTCACCCTGACCATGGCAAGTACTTCTGCCTTTCTTCAGGCAGGCAATATCACAGCTTACACTGCAAAACATCTAGACTGAATGGAAGCTTCTACTTTCTATTCATAAGGCTGCTGAACTTGAATGACAGTGAATAATTAGATCAATATACCACTTGCTATGAAGTATCAGCTATAGTAATAATTCTGGCAAACTGCTTCAGTAACTGGTACAGTTAGTCTGATTTCTTATGCTATTACTTCCTGAATGTGCAATAGTCAGGAGTGAGTCACCACTCCATACATATGCAATATGAACATCAGAATATATCATACTACAACGGATGAAGTGCAATATTCTAAGCAATCGCAATGTGAAGTGATAGTCTTGCAGTGCCTACTAGTTTAATATTGTCTAATGTCTTCCTATCCAATCATGGTAATCTTTTGTGTTGCTAATATTTTAATTATTACTGTATGTGCGTTAGCCTTACTGTTATTCAAACTATGTGTTCATTGTTATGTCTTGCATGGGGACCAAAGCAACATAATTTTATTCAGCTTGCACTGTGTATAGCTGATTGACAATAAAGTTTACTTTGACATTTTGACTTTTACTTTGACATTACTACACATACTAGAAAATCTGAATGTGTATTGTCAGTGTAAAGATGTCCATGGTATATAAGAAAGCTTTTTATATTTACTTCTTTAGTATAGTTGATATATTAGTGAACAAGTAATGAGAGACCAGGTCTGAAGTGCATGGGTGCAAGTAACACATGGCTACAGCATAAATGTGTGTTGTGTTTTTACATATACTTATATGTGATGAAGACTAAATGGACAGTAAACATAAATAATATATTTTAAGGAACAATTTCCATAGTGCAACACTGAGTAGTGTGTTTGCAACAGAGATGGCAAAGTGTTTGTGCATGCGAGATACAAATTTATACTGTGTTTGTGCATAGTTAGGCAGCAAGCAAATGTAGGCCTGTGCTTCATTGATAAATTGAGATTTCTTTCGGCTTGCTTACCTCTATGCAAATGTAGTAAGCAGGGAAGTGAGGTAGTCAGTATTGTGGATAGTACTGAATATAAAAAACGCACCTGCTGCTTATCTGACTGCAGCAGCAGGTGTAAATGCATTGACATATTTCTTTTGCAGCCCAGATGACATAGGGTTCAAATCTAGCTGTATCTAATAATTTTAAATAATTCTTTATTCTACATTCACTGCGTGCTACCTTAGAACAGCGTGTTTATGCAGCATTATGTGGAGGTAACTGCATCACTGAAGAGCCATTCACCATTACATTAGTGGGAGATGTCAAACTCCATGCAAACACAGAGGAAAAAAGAAAAGGGCTTCATTGGGTTGTTTTCACTTATGTTTGTGGTGTTTGATTATGTTTTTAGCAGATTAAAGGTCTTAAAATGGGGTAGATAGGAAAGTGATGAAATGGGGGCAAGTAAGGGGAAGAACAAAGGGAAAGCAATGAAGGATGTGCAGTGTAAAATGAAAATGTACAGAATATTAACTAAATCTGGACTGTCTCCTAAGCAAAGAGGGTTGACAGCAATGCAATCATGTTTTATAGTCAACTGGACTGAATCAAGTGTGTCAAGAAGACACATGTGCGAAGTGGACAGCTATGTTTGGAAAGGTATTTTTTTTTTTTTTTTTTGTGGGACAGGTGCCCATTTTTTTTTTGTTTTACTTCAGTAAGAGAGGATTGTTGGTTAAAGGACATAGGCATACCTCTCAACCTCTTATAGCAAGAAACCTGGACATAGCCACAAATAATGGTGGGACAGAGGCCCCAAAATAGGGATGATTTTTAAATACTGCTTTTACAAACTTAGAAAGTTGATAGAACAACAGGTTTTACATCAGCATGACTTTTTTAAAGCATTTGAAGTCTGAAATTCAAATGGTTACTACTATTTTTTGATTTCAGTCTTCAATGATTTGTTGGTGATTTGCCAAAAAACACAATTTTATTTGAAACAATCTAAAATATGAGGCAAAAATATGGACATTCTGCAAAAATCTGGACAGTTGACAGGTATGGACATTGGAATTTCTGGGTCAGGTATGTAGGGTAGGTATGGAAGCAGATCCAAACAAACAGGACAAGCAAGACAAAACACAGTGATGGTGAAGGACATGATAGGCTGGGGGACATCATGGTTTGGGTAAGGGAGGGGACAACAGATACATTGCCTATCAAACATGGGGACAGTGAGAATTTAGTTCTCACCTGCAGGACTGTCTTCACTGTCCCCTTACTCCACTGACTGTTGGAGTGTTTGACATCTTCTCCTCTGGACCATAAAATAGAGCATCTTCTCATTGTGGAATAGCTGGGGGGATGGCCCTTTTGGGACTGTCTACTTTAATAAAACAGGTTTTAAGGGCATTCTTCTTCTTTAAGAACTGTCTCGTAGCATCACATCTATGTGTGTATTACATGACATCTTCTTCCTTTCTTCCTACACAATTTTAAAATACAGCTTTGGTTTTGGTTTTCTTATTGCTGCTTACATTTGCTTTGACAGTTGTTATTGCAGCCTGCCTGCCCAAGTGCTGAGTGTTGTTTATGTATTTGCTGCTGCTTATTCTGTTTTGCTGCCTGCCTGATTTAATTCTGCTGCTGCTGCTGGTTCTGTTCTTATTGCTGTCCAATTTAATGCTGCTACTGCTGGTTATGTTCTTATTGCTGCCTGATTTAATTCTACTGCTGCTGGTTCTGGTTCTTTTCTTATTGCTACTAGGCTAACTGACTGTGCACAAGTGTTTTAATGTGTTTTAGTTCATTCTGCTAGAGATTTACGGTGTGTGTAATTCTGCTCAAGATTTACTGTGTGTGTAATTCTGCTCAAGATTTACTGTTTGTGTGTAATTATGCTTGAGATTTACTCTGTGTGTGTGTGTATGTGTGTGTGTGCGTCTGTGATTCTGCTCAAGATTTATTCTGTGTGCATGCAATTCTGCTCAAGATTTACTGTGTGAGTGTGTGTGTGTGTGTGTGTGTGTGTGTGTGTGTGCGTGTGTAATTCTGCTCGAAATGTGTGTGTAATTCTGCTTGAGATTTACTGTGTGTGTGTGTGTGTGTGTGATTCTGCTCAAGATTTATTCTCTGTGTGTGTAATTCTGCTCGAGATTTACTGCGTGTGTGTGTGTGTGTGTGTGTGTGTGTGTGTGTGTGTGTGTAATTCTGCTCGAGATGTCTGTGTGATTCTACTTAAGATTTACTGTGTGTGTGTGTGTGTGTGTGTGTGTGTAAGAAACGAGCCTGAAATGTCCACCTATATCACCACTTATGATTCAAGCTCTCAGCTGTCCAGATTTTCACAGAATGTCTGGAAATGTTTGGCTAATAGTTGTGGTCTGTTCATCTTAACATTTGTGGTTTTCTGGCAAATCAGTGAGAACTTAATTCACTAAATAATGACAGCCATTTAAGTTTCAATCTTACTATCTTTCAGGAAAAGCATAGTAACACAAAACACTTTTATTCTAGCAACTTTCTAAGAAGATTATACTAGCAATTTTGTGTCCCTGGTTTTGGGCTTATGCTAAACCTGTTTGTATTGTTAGTAGTACAAGAGGTAGTACACCTGCTTTTGATGCAGAAGGCTGTGGGTTCTACCCCCACAGTATGTAGATGAATTGCTGATACTGTACTGTGTTATACTTTAAAGGGAGTGGATGCTGCAGTCCTGTGAATGTCCTCCTTTAGAAGAGGTACCTAGTAACTATGAGCCTGTTATCAGTTTGCCATCCATTCCCTATTGCAATATTACTAGCTTATCATTTTTTAATGTAACATATGCAATTTATTCTTCAAGGGCAATGGGCACTTTATTTGTAGATGAAACAATGAAATATAAAGTTCTTTGCTAGTAGAAACCTTTCATTACTTACAGATCTCTTTAATGTGGAATTATTTAGATGACTTTTACTTCTGCAGAGATTGTATACATTTACTGATATTTGTGAATTGTAATGGCAGACGTTTTAGTGCATTTATGATGGATATGTACTGAACTGAGCAGTTTTGTCATTATTGGTTCATACATTTTGTTTCATTGCTTAATGGAAAAAAGTTCAAAACAATAAAGTTAAAACCTGCTCTAACAAGTGTGCTGCATTATACAAGGAATATAATTTAATGCAATCAGGATGGTGAATCAAGGATCACATGTATGGTCTTAAATATGTGTGCAAGGGGCATATGATTTGAAAACAGCCCAAAGGTAAACTTTATTCTCCACTGGCCAGATGCATTTTCTTTGAATGTGGCTTTCAATACTGTTTCAATGGATGTAAGTTTCAATGCAGAAAAGTTTTAAGGCTAAGTCTGTTTTCATTGTGAGACTGTATTGCTTTGTTTAGCAGATGTCTATCGGTGTTTGTGCTATAAAATGTAAAATAAAAGTTTTAAATGAAATCCAGATAATCATTGTCAAAGTACAGCATAAAGCAGTATGTACATTGCAGTGTTTATGGTAAATGGGGAGAAATGGCCAAGTAATGGGACACTGGAATGCCTGCAAGGGGGGAGGGCTGTGTATGGGTGGGGCCCATTTGGCCATAATTTTGTGAGAGGGAGGGGCGGCAAACTCAAAGACCCCAGGTGGCACAGAGTATAGCTAGTTCACTGGTGCATCAGTGGTGCTGTGCATGATCCTACGCACCAAGCCTGGCAACTACTGGTAGGTGATAAAATCCTCAGCTCCACCAGTACTCCTTGAGAGTACAACAGAACCATCTTCTGGGGTAGTGCTACATGATGTGGAAGCCCCAGGTAGTGCAGGGGCAGTAGAGGCAGTGTTGCCAGGTTGGGTACCAGATGTGCTTGCATGGGTGCATGAGCTGGTGGAGTGGGGCAGGCTAAGCCATGAGACGTAACCTACCTCTCTGTGCTGTAAAGCATTTTGTGATTTGTCAGACATGGAAACATTTTGATGACACATAGAATAATAAAAAAGAGAGATAAGGGTTGGGGTAAGAGGAAAAAAAGAGATATAATTAGTACCATCATATGTGACATATAGTGCATTACCACAATAATAAAGTATGTTATCTCTACTTTTACTTTTATCTTTACTTCTTAACAACTATGAACTTTAAGTAAGGATTGCTCAAAGAAATCCTTGCAATGTGCATATATTGCACATATGCTTGGTCCAATTATACAGATTAAGTTAATAGCAGGGCATTTATGCCTCTTTTGTTGAAATTAAATTATGTAATATGTTTAAAGCATTTTATAAATGTTTGCTACTTGTGGTATCTGAACCCACAAAGTCTGGCTACAGTATTAAACATGACTCCTACAGCTGACTTATGTGACAGACTGAAACAAGCATGCTTGCTTTTACAGTTAGGATGTGCATGCTTACTTTGCTACAACTGCAAAGAATTGCAATACTTTAGCTAAAATAATAGTTATGTTGTGCTGCATACATACCCTGCTTCCCTCAGTCTCTTTAGATGCTCAGCATGGCATCTCTATTCACCATAATCTCTTGGTTGGCTGTGGAATAAAGAGAAGAGAACAAAAAAGAGCATTATGCATACCAGTCCTGTCTATATGCAACGTTCTATTGACTAGAAATTCTCTTTGACAGGATACGGGATGTCAGCAGTCCTGAATTCATCTAGTCACTGGTTAAGTTTATCCTGCTTGTGCCTTTTCTGGTCATTAAAATTATGCCTGCACTGTTCTCAAGTGTGCTGAATGCCAGATGCAATTGAAAGAGCCTTGGCCAGTCTATTCCATGCCTCAGACTTGTATTGGGAGCAAGTACAGTCTGCTTGCAAGAGCTTTCTGTTGTGGTGCTTTACATGGAGTGTAGTGAAGATTCTGGACTCCTCAACACCCCACCTCTGTGCAGTAAATTGGGCACATTCCCTTTAACCGCCAGACATGTCTGACCAGGGAAAACAGAAAGCGTTCAAAGTGATTTCCCGCCAATGCATTTTATTGCATTTACTAGTAATGCACAAACCCAAACAACTATGCCAACTGCATTTGCAAGATGTTAAGTGGAGAGTGACAGTGCTGAACAGAGAGAAGCAGTTTGCAAAACTGGAAGGTTAATCTGACACATGGCATTAGTTTGAGGATTGTTTGCTGGTGTAACTGTTAGGTGGTTTAACTTTGCTTACGTGTACTGTGGTCATAAATTTTGACTTGACACATTTTTTTGTGTGGCTTTATACACTGATAAAAATAATATTTACAATTTGGGATTCAAGCCTATGCATAAGAGACAAAAATTTTCTTTGAAAGTGGTAATTTTTCATCCTTACCACAAAAGAAGTGCTTCTAATATACATAATCATGAATTATATATAAATACCCATGACAGGATGAGGCGATAACCATGTATGTGTGTGACCTGACAAAGGTCCTGGTTTATACATTCATGTGTTTATGAGTATTATTGAATTCTGAAGGCCATCTAAGGCCAGAGAACACAATTATAATTACAGAAACATAAAAGCATACCTTCTGTCATAGAAATAATTCATATGAGCTACACTGTTGTTATTTATACTTATATTTAACTTTTATGTGTTTATTAACACTCAGTGCACAACACTTAATAAAACTGGGACTGTGTAATATTTTTTAATGTGAATTTTAATATAAAGTAAAATGGAAAAACAGTAAAAATATTTGGAATTTGCTGCATTTGAACCCAGGATCATCGGTACTGCAGCCATAAATTTACACCTTCTGGCACAGGAACTGTTAAAAAAAGTCTGGATCTTTTCGTATTCATTATTAACTTCTGTGTGTTAAACCACTGCACCACACCCACTTACCATGTTTGTTGATGCCCAACATACTTAACAGAATGTATCCAGTTTGAAATTGTCTACTGTTTTCTGGACCTGCAGAAGTTGGGGAAGGTTGCTAACCGCCACACAATGACACTTAGTGGGTTTATGCGATGGAAAGCAAAAGATGAAACAATGTATACTTTTTAAAAATGAGAATATCTGCATCCTGTCTGTAGGTATTCTGGGTGCTTTGTGTGTGGGTCATTAGTCCAGGGTTGCACAGTGGTTAAGTGCCACATAAACGTGAGAAGCAATGATAAACGTGTGCTATCCTTGTGAGCAGTGTTTCTAAGGTTTCATCCTTAAAATACATATGTGGGACTTGAGCTATGATCTATATATAGTATATATTGTGTGGATCACTGTGATTAGCAGATGTGCTACACACAGACATGATTCACAGGTGTAATTTATGCATTGGTTACACACATACTGATATTAAAAAAAAAAATATATATATATATATATATATATATATATATATATATATATATACACACATAGAGAGAGAGAGAGACCAAATAAACAGCATTACAAAGTAAATGTTAGTACAAATGAAAGATATATACCCAACTCTGGATTTGAACTCTCACACCAATGAACCTACAAAACATAGTAAGGGTGTCTTATCCCTCTTTGCCATAGAAACAGCATTGCAGCAGGAATTAAATTCATTGTGCATACAAGCAAGTCCCAAATCATCCACAGTACTAACAAGACATGTGGCAATTGTACACTTCTGAGTTGTTTGTACATGTGTTCATTTCAAATGTGCAATGAGTGATCACACAACTATTTATGACTATTGTTTGCAAAAATGCAGCTCTGTCTTATCATTGTATGGTGTTCATTCTTCTTCTATCCTAACATTAATCTGAGACATGCAGTCAATAAGGCATTTTGTATCATTGACCTTAAAATGTATGAGAATATTAAATGAGAATATTAAATGAAAATAACATACAGTTATCAACAAAGGCAGGGAAGTTTGGATGTTATTGACCAGAAACTGAAAAATGTGTGCTGCTCACTTCCATTTAAAACTTTGATACAATTACTTCTCCGCTTTGTAAATGTATCCTGGTTGACATATCCACTGCAGGTAAGGGAGTCTGAATTGTTGTTTTGTATTCCTTCTCCCTCCCACTAACCATTCACAGTTGCAATCCATTAGCAAAAAAAACACTGAGGTACTGCCTACACTATGTTTACATCTGCTGCACAAAACCAAAAGTTTGGGATTCAGCAATTCTAATGAGTTCACACTTTATTTGCATCTTCATTGTGCTCAGAGGCATGAGTCAACACCATAACACGCAAACAATTTACCAAGAGAACAGGACGATGAGAGGACTTGTGTATTTGTAGAACACAGAAGATTGACATTCCTTTAGATTTATCTGCACAGAAGACTTCTCATGTTGCTAAGGTATGCTTGTATTTTTAGGTATATGCTAGATATGTTATAAAGAGAATTGTTATTTATATGCATTAGGGTATTAAACTGTTATCTGTATGCACTTCTTATGCTTCACTCTTGGCATAGGCATTTTTGCCATGCATTGACTTTCACAGATACACACCCTTATTAACTGTCATTACAAGTGTTATTGTTAAAACTGGTTACCTTACAGTCTTTTCTATTTTATTTTTTCCATATATATATATATGGATTCCATACATTTGGTCGAATTACACTTAGTCGAAAATGATACCAGGCATTGCACTTCACTGAAAGTTCACTTGACTGAAAGCTCACTTGGTCGAAGTTCATTTGGTCGAAAATGAAATATAGTCCCTGCCCCACTGCAGTGCAACCCTGGAGTGAGAATATTAAATAAGGGGGGGTGTGAATTTTAATGTATTCACTATTATAAGAAGGTATATCCATTAAAAATGCATTGATATATATATATATATCTTAAGTAAAAACTATTGGCATAATGTGGGGGGCTAGGGCCCCCCCCCACACCCTCTGTTATTTAATATTCTCACTCCAGGGTTGCACTGCAGTGGGGCAGGAGCTATATTCCATTTTCGACCAAATGAACTTCGATCAAGTGAGCTGTCAGTGAAGTGAAATGCCTTGAATAATTTTCGACTAAGTGTAATTCAACCAAATGTATGGAATATACATATATATATATATATATATATATATATATATATATATATATATATATATATATATATACATATATATGGAGAGAGATAGAGGGAGAGTTTGAAAAACATATTTTTAATATCATGTTACTGCATGTCACAAGTTTGCCAACCATAATCCCAAAAGGAATTCAGCAAAATACTGAAATATCAAGACCCAGAAGAACTAAAAATACCCATTAGTGAACCTTCCTGCTGCAGATCTGGGAAGGCGTGCTAACATGGGTCCTGCAGTGGGGCAAGTCCTGGACTGGCTCCTGATACCTCAGAATTTTTTGTGATGGTTTCTGGATTTTGGCTAGTTAATTTGTGGTCTGTGGTAACACGGTTGTAAACACATCATACATATACTGTATATTTTTGAATATATATGTTTAGTTGCAGATAAACTTTCAACAGTTAATATGTCAACCAAGTTCATTGATGATGACTTAAAAAAATGAACAAAAGTAATTCCAATTGAAACAAATGTCTTACATTTGCATCTTTGTTTTTAGTTGAATGACTTCACCCCAACACCCCCCCTAAACCCCACACCCCTAAAAATTAACTATAATTACTACATGGTTTCACAACCATGAAGAGAGAGAGAGAAACTTCTTACCTATATTACAGTCAAACTGTTATAGTCCAGCTGTATTATGATGGGAGCATTTACATCAATGAAAAGAAATTACCAAAAACAGATGTATGGTACATACATATATATATATATATATATATATATATATATATATATATATATGTATATATATATATATATATATATATATGTATATATATATATAGATATATGTGTGTGTGTGTGTGTGTATTTATATATATATATATATATATATATATATATATATATATATATATATATATATATATGTAGTATACACACACATATACATATATATACACACATACTGACACAAATAAATAATCAGCCAGATTCAATAAAGCCTACATGGTTCGTTTACTCCATGTGCTTGTCATGGCACCTTTTCGGATTCAGTATGAGGCACACACTGCTGCGCAAGCAATGTTAACACCGTGGCATGCAAATTACAGCATAAACAGTTGACTTGTATGCTAATCAACCAATCCAAGATGGAGGAGCTATTCAGCAAGCTATAAAGCAACCATATAGACTCCATGCTGGTTTTCCCTGTGAATTCCAAAACCTATTGGAATACAGCCATGGAAAGGAGTCTACACAGAAGCAATGTTAGGGGCTGCTGTTGCTTTAATTCATGTATATGTGCAGCAGGCTGAAGTCTATACTGCTGCTGCTGCTAATAGACCACGGCCAAGAAGGTGAAGAATATTCAGACCCCCAGTTAACTTATCACAATCTACATGATGTGTAAATTGTAGATCCACTATGGGGTGGATATATACATGCAACAGGAACTCTGCAACCTCTGTTGTCCTCAACTTAGAGCCAGGACAAACCAAGCGGAACTGATCCGAGTGGAGAAAAAAGTATGTTTAGCATTTAGAATCTTAGCTACAGGTACCTTTCAGTGACCAACAGCGGACATGCTGGGAGTGCACACATCAGCATCCAGAGTTCTCCATCAATACTTGAATGCTATGCTCCAACATGCCAGTGACCACATATATTTTCCCCATCCTCCTAAGGATAGGGAAATAAATATGCAGGAGCTCTACCTTTAGCACACTACCCTGAAGTACTGGGTGCCATAGATTGCACACACATATAAATGAAGGCACCACCCAGGGAACAGAGAAGGGTGTAGATCAATGTATGTGCATGTACCTTTAAGAAGCTATCCAAAGGTTTGCACAAGTGTACAAATACTGAGTATGTGAAAGATAGACTGACATTTTGTAGTTAGCTGTTGAGATGTAAGCATGTAAGTATGTAAGGTCTGTCTGTTAAATAGTTCATTTGTACTTTATTATGCTGCGATCCATCCTGATGTGTTTCAATGTACTGAAGTATCTAAATTAACCCCCCCACCCGCCTGCCTGTCTTATGTGTTAGAGAAGGACGAGTGGCATGGTGCCAGAAGTGGCATATCTAAAGGACATGGAATCACAAACGGCATATTTAAAAGGAATGAAGTTAAAGGCAACTTGGCTAAAATTACTTAAGTTACTTGCTTGGGGCTTGTGGAATATACAGGAGTGTCATCCCTAAAATGTGCAAACTTCACAGAGCAGGTCAGAAATTAATTTAATTTATTAAAACTTGCTCAGCACTATTTCTTTTTACATAATATGAAACTGGGCATGCAGAACATTCTAAATGATATTCTCATAAACTGAAATGTTTGATATTGATAAAAATATTTGAATTACTATGGAAAATGTTTGAAATAAAGTACATATAGCATAAAACAAATAAAATAAAAGGAAATTACTGCATTTTCACAAAGCATGTATTTTTATCAGAAGTGTATAAAGTGTTCACGTTTGTGCAGTGTTACAATAAATCTATTTTGCAAAGTACAGTCATTACAGAGGATATTTCACAAAGGAAAGTATTTAGAATAGTTGATTGTGCATTTGAATGTTATTACAAGCTCACAGAACAGTTTGGTCATACATAGTTGCAAGGGCCATATTTAAAGTGTGATTGTGAATACTTTGTCGGCATGGAATACGGATTTCGAAAACAAGAGCACTTGTGTTTGACAGTAATATTGCTGAGAACAGGAGAGTGTTTGAGCAAGAGTATGACATTTTCATCAAGGCTGCATTTTCTGATAAAGATGACCATACAAAGGCATTTATTTTGCTTAATTTAGCTAGGTCAGAAGCCATAGAAAGGAAATGTTCATTTGTGTATGCACCTGCTATCTATACAGGAGAGGGGGAAACCATCATATTATTGTACCAGCTGATTCAAGGGAGGACCCTGACTGCTTAAAATGTAAATTTAGAGAAATATATTAACTCTCAGACAAATGTTACAATGGAAAGGCAATTATTTTACACAGGGAATCAAAAGCCTGGTGAAATGTTTGGAGCATATATATAACTGACCTGTGAGATAAGGCTAAAACGTGCAGATTTGGTGACGTAAGGGATGAGTTGCTAAAGGAATGACTTGTGTGTGGTAGAAAAGATGATGTTGTGAGAAAGATTTAAGTTTGTGACAGTGATTTAACTTTGAATAAGGCTATTGATATGCTTACAAATGAGAATAGCTCTAGAAGGCACAGTGATGGAGCTCATGTTGATAGTATGCAGCATGTGGTTAAAATAAATAGGCCGAAGAACATGGCAGCAATTGTAGACCCTGCAGCACTCACTGGTAAACCCCAGAAATTTCTAACAAATTCCGCAGTTCGCACAGTCTCAGTGCAGCATAAGAGTGAGTCAGCAAACTCAAAGCATGGGCCCCAACCCAGTTTCACTGCCGATGGTTATAACTGTGGTGGAAGCCATGAATCTAAAAGGGAAAATGTTTAGCTTTAGGTCAGCAATGCCACAAATGTAATGAATGGAATCACTGCAAAAGATTTTGGAAATCAAAAGGCCCACATTCTTTTATTAAAAGAGAACATTTTAAGAAATAATTATTCAATTAAAAGGCCATGACATAGGGTCGCAGGTTACTCTTTTTGTTGATGGTGTACCAGTGTTTCATGAAACAGTCAATGCAGTAGATTTAAGGGCAAAGAATGAAGTATTTTGTACTCTTTGGATAAATGGCAAACCCACAGAGCACAAAGTTGACACAGGTTCCAGTTGCAATGTTATGTCAGCAGAAACATTTGCTAGAGTGTGTAAAGGTGAAAGGCTTGATTTGGCAATGTGTGTGAAGCTTGTTGCTTATGTAGTTGAAGAAATTCAAGCTGAAGATGCAGTAGTGCTTTCATGTTACTCTGCTGGAAGAAGCTACGACTTGTTATTTTATGTTGTCAAAAGACATGTCCAGTCATTAGTAGGGCTCAGAGACAGTTTGAAAATGGGACTGCTTTCATTTAAAAAGGATGTCCACCAAGTTAGCTTAAAAGACCACTATTCTAATTTTGCCCAGTACATTTTTTTCTTCCTATGTTGATCTTTTCGAAGACAAACTAGGCAACCTTCCAGTTGTGTACTCCGTGAAGGTAGACCCAGAGGTCAGTCCAGTGATCAGGAGAGCATGTAAAATTTCAGTAGCCATGCAGGACAGAGTCAAAGCCAAATTAGATAAAATGGTATGACAAAGTGTGATTTGTCCAATTGAAACTCCAAATGAGTGGGTATCTTCCATGGTCAAAGCTCATAAGAAAAGCTCAGATGACATCAGAATATGTATTGATCCATGACATTTGAACAGAGCAATAAAAATACCTCATCATCCAATGTTCACAGTCAAAGAAGTGACAGCCTTAATGCCAAATGCCACTGTTTTTTTTCTGTCTTGGATGCAAAGAGTTCATTTTGGAAAATTCCGCTTGACAAGAAATCTTCATTGCTCACTACTTTCAATACTCTGTTTGGCAAGTACAGTTTTCAAGAATGCCATTTGCAATAAATTCTGCAAGTGAATTCTTTCAGAATTTAATGGAGCAAATCTTTTTCTGGGTATCCTTGTGGTATTAAAGTACATGACATATTTGTAGGAGGTCGTGATGAAGCAGAACATGACAGAAACCTTAGAAAAGTTCTGAAAAGTGCATGTCAAGTGAATCTTAAGCTCAGCTCACACAAATGCAAGTTCAGGCTACAAGAGGTTACTTATGTTGGTCATTTATTTACTAGTACAGGCTTATGGCCAGACCTTGCATAACAAACAGCCATTCTTGAGATTCTAGCACCAGACAATGTTCAAGCACTGCAACATTTTTTTTCATGGTTAACTACCTAGGCAGGTTCATTGCAGAATTGAGCCAGCTTTCAGCACTCTTAGAGACTTGACATGTAAAGATGTAGGTTAGAACACCAAAGAGCATTTGATGTCCTGAAACAGAGAATTGGTAGTCCACCAACTCTAAGATACTATGATGTTCACAAACCAGTTACACTTTCCTGTGATGCTTCGAAATTTGGTGTTGGTGCAGTCATTCTACAAGAGGATCGACCTGTTGCCTACGCCTTATGAATTCTTAAGCAAAGTGAGAAGCAGTATGCCCAGAAAGAAAAAAGATCTTTTTGCAATTGTGTTTGCATGTTCAAAGTTCCATGACTGTGTTTATGGTAGACCTTTCCAAACTGAAACAGACCACCGACCTCTAGTTACTATCTTGAGAAAACCTATGTATTCAGCTCCAGCCAGACTGCAACACATGATGCTGAGATTGCAAAAGTATAACTTCCATCTTGTCTACAAGAAAGGCAAACTTCTTTATCATGCTGATACATTGTACAGATCACCCAGAAACACCACAGAACTGCATGAGAATGAGAACCTTGATTTTGAAGTCATGGAAGTGAGAAACTTTTCTTCCACACATCTTGATGAGCTGAGAGATCACACAGTCACAGATCCAGTTTTACAAAGCCGCAACCACTTTATACAACAAGAATGGCTGTTAAAGCAATCTAGTTTACCTCAAGAAGTGCAACCTTATTTTCCATACAGAGATCTGATTTTTCTGATCAATGGTATCATTATGAAAGGTCCAAAAGTGATCATTCTGGAGTCCTTGCAACCAAAGTACATTACTATCTTGCATTGTGGTCTCCCAGGAGTCAATTCTACCAAAAGAAGTGCAAGAGGACTAGTATTTTGGCCTTCTATGTCACAAGACATTGAGAGAGCACTTTTATCTTGTTCAGTGTGCAATTGCACTAAGCCATATCAACAGAAGGAACCACTTCAGCTTAACCAGATTCTGGAACTATCTTGGTCGACAGTAGCTATTGATATCTTTGAATGGAATGGTCAACATTATTTGGTAGTTTGAGATTGACTTGCTTCCTAACCTAACATCCAGTACAAAATTAACCCAAAACAAGAAAACCAAACAATACCAACTGAATGGAAAAAGCAGACCAGGAACACTTTCACAAAACCACGATACACCGTAGATTCCAACCAGTATTTTATTGATGCTTCCTGAAACCTCGGCCAGTATGCCTTCAAATGGGAATACATTTTCAGCATCACACCTTGCATTAAATACATTTTCAAAATCACTTTGGTGTGAATTAACAATTCATTAATACCAATTAAACAATTATGTTTGGTTAAAAACAAAAATATGTTCCAAACACTGAACCACCATAAAGGAGCTCAAATCCAAGTAGAAATCCAAATAAAGTCCAAATGAGATTCCAGAGAAACTTTATTACATTTGGTTAGCAGAACCCACATATTTTAAAGTGACTGTGCAACTGTATAATAAAAAAAGTGCATATGTAAACTACCCTTTAATAAATACAATGAAATGGGAATGCAGGATCACCAAGAGTTATAGTCTAAGCACAATAAATACAAGTTAATAAATATATATACCATAATTCTAAACTCAAACTTCATTATACATATATACCCAAAGGTAAGATCACCCTATATAAATATATATATATATATATATATATATATATATAGATATAGATATATATATAGATATATATAAAATATGGCAATAAATAACTTTTATACAATGCATCAGTACATTTGATAAATATTTATTTTATATATTTATGTTTAATTCCTGATTCAAACCCCTAGGGTTTAATGTATTGAAGTTGATAATAAATTTAGCTTCCAAATTTTTAATGCATAAGAGAAATCCTCCCCCTGTATGTGCAATGGTTTGGCTAAAATGCCAAAAAATAGACTGGCTGCTGAACCCCCATAGGTCATGTGGAAGTGGTACTCTCTGCTGATAGGAAGTTGTTAGCAACTGTCTTCATAATGAATGGCTTAAAATGGATTCTATTCTCTGCCACAAAAAATTCTACATCTAAAAAATGTATGCTATCCTTGCTGACTTCAGAAGTAAACTACAGGCCCTCATAAGGACCAGTTTTTAGGCAGAATCAAAAAAATTTGAGACTGGTGTCCAAGGCACAGCACATAGCCTGTAAGAAAGAGTCTATCTCAGAGTGAGTTGTCCAGTGTTCCAATACCAGAGGAAGTTCCAGAGGACATTCTAGTTCCTGTGACAAATCCAGAAGTTCCTGATATGACATGTGCACCACAAACTGTTCCAGTTTATAAATTTGGTCCACACTGTTATGTTACAATATATGGTCACATCACTAAACCCTGTGACAGATACGAAGAGACTTGGACATGAACATTGTGTTTTGTTTCTGATGTCTATAGTAATGCATGTCTAACTCTAATATTGTTTTTTTTTCAAAGGGAAATCTTTTTAAGAGGGAGGATATAGATCAGTGTCTGTGTATGTATCTTTATGAAGCTATCCAAGGGCTTGCACAAGTGTATAAATTCTGAGCACGTGCAAGCTAGACTGCCATTTTGTAGTTAGCTGTTGAGATGTAAGCATGTAAGTATGTAAGGTCTGTCTGTTAACTACTTTGTTCATACTTTATGATGCTGCTATCCATCCTGATGTGTTTCTATGTATTAAAGAATCTAAATGCACCCCCCCCCGCTTGTCTTATGTGTTAGAGAAGGACGAGCAACAAAGGGTCTACATTAATAGAAAGGGCTTCCACTCTATTAACTGCAAAGTTGTGTGCAATGTCAAGGGAATCATCTTGGATGTGAGTGCTGGCAACAGTGGCAGTTACCATGTCTCACATCTCTGGCACACCTCCCAGCTGTATCAGATGTTTGCTAGGATGGAAATCCCACAGGGCCATTTACTGGGGGATGCAGGTTATGCACTGGAACTGTGGCTGATGACACCCATCAGAAATACACAGACTCCCACTGAAGAATGTCATAATGAGGCACACACTCAAACCAGAAATATCATAGTGTGTGTGTTTGGGCTGCTGAAGTTGTGGTTCCTGTGCCTAGTTACATCTGGGGGAGTACTACAGTACAATCCATGGACATGCACTGAAATATTAACAGTAAGTGCTATGCTACACATCATCCTGAAAAAACAGCTTCAGCAGAACCAACACGGGGAAGGAGCACACATTGTACCACCAATGCCAAGATCACCACAATCACACACAGATAAGGAGTCAATGAGGAAACAAACAGCTGCTGTGGGTGTAGACAGACATAGGCATGCTCAATATGCCCTTGCATTGGCTAAGAAACAATGCATAGCACACACACCCTCACAAACTAAAGGCCTAAAACCTTCCTCCTATGCACATACATATTGTAGCATTAAAGCCAGGCGACTGTCACAATCTTTATCTCCCATTGTACTGGTTGTGTACTGCTTGCATCAGATAGTCTCAACCCTGAATTAAAACTTTTGCAACTGATGGATTGACAAGGTAAGTGTTGAACCTGGAGTGAATTCCGTAATAATATGAATGAGTGGCATATCCTTGCATTTTGTTACTTGGTAGTGTGTGAGTAAAAGGTGGGCAATTTCTACAGAAATAACATTAACACGTGACAGCAGAGACTATATTTCTTAACCTCTTAGTGCAAAAAATCTGTTCAAAGTCTGATAGAATTCGAGACAAATAATCCCTCAAATAAAAATAGTGACAGATTTTAAATATTGCTCTTATAAACTTAGAAAGTTGTTAGCATAACAGGATTTGTCTTAACATACATTCTTCTGAAGGATATGAACTCTGAAACAAAAATGTATGTCATTATTTAGATACTTCAAGCCTCAGATCTTCCCACTGATTTGCCAGCATATTAGAAAGTTTATGAGGAACAGATCAAAAATATGAGGCAATAATCTGGACATTATGTGAAAATCTGGGCAGTTGAGAGGCATGGCACAGACTTATTTCACTTATATGTGTCCATTATTAATTAGCAGGCCTCAGGCAAAGATGCACACAGTCATAACTCTCAAAAGTACTGATGATCACTGCATGCCTTCAGTTTAACACCACACATTTGTACTGGAAAATCATTAAAGAGAGAAGTTAGAAAGTAATGATACACATTTCAGTTTCAGACTTCACAACCCTCACAAAATCATTCACAATAAACTTGGAAATTTTGGTGCTATCAACTATTTATCTTTCTAAGACCAATATCAGTCAAAGGTAAAATTATCAATTCAACATCACAAATGCAGATATAGTAAGCACTAAGTCTGCTATGCACCCTGAGTATCAGACACAAAGCATATGTATCCCTGAATCCAAAAGACACAAAACAGGGAGAATGCACAGTTACCATCATTTGTGTGTGTGTGTGTGTGTGGGGGGGGGGGGGGGGGGCAGGAAATCTAGGCTGACACAAAAGGTCGGTGAGGGTGTGTGAGTAAGAAAGAGAAGCAGGCAGACATTTAGATAAACCAAAAATGGCCAGTGAGACAACATGAGTTTTAAGCTGCACAGCTGAACCATGTAACTGTTGTGTGCATGTCTGCAGGGGTCCTCCAGGTGAAACTGGTGTGTGATTGCATGAACGCAACCAAGCTCTATGCTAGCTCTACATCATGCTATGTCTGACAGGTGTGAGCCATGCATGTTAGAGGTGGCAGTTCATCGTTGTCATCCCCGACCATGACAACTGGCTCTGCCAGGAGTTGCACTGGCACATTCATTTCCACACCCACAGTCAGATGGACTGCTGCTGCCTGAATATACCTGATATCTACTGGATGAACTCCCATCACAAGGACATCCTTAGGGACACAGGTGGACAGTGGTCTCACCTTCGATAACCACATCGCCACAATAGTCAGGAAATCCTTCTATGTGGCACACCTCATCACTAAGGGATTTTCATCCAGAAAAAAGGAGGTCATTGTCCCACTGTACTCATCCCTCATTAGACCCATTATAGAATACAATGCCCCGTTTGGTATGTACCTCTCAAGACATCTGCAACAACTGGAAAGGCCAGAGAAATACCTCACTAAAAGGATCACAGGCCTAAAGCAGATGCCCTATGCTGACTGCCTTAAAAAAACTCCAGCTATACTCTGTCACATATCGTCTACTCAGAGGCGATCTTTGCTTAACATACAAGGCCATGTCAAACCCAGAGCTGTTGGACATGCTACACTTAAAGAAATCCCAATCCCTCAGAGCCACACGCTCCAGGGATCTAAACCTTGTCATCACAATAAACAAAATATGCTGGAGGGATAGGTTCCTAACCCAGAGACTCCCCGGACTCTGGAATAGATTGCCCATACATGTCAAGCAGAGTGCCTCTTTGGTCCTCTTCAAAAGGAACCTTGACGACTGGATGGGAGAAAGGAAATTCACCCCGGGGATCACGTCAGTCACCCTGCTAGACAGGGGTCCAGGGAAGTAAATAGTGTGGGAAGAAATAGCCAGGGAATTGTTATGGCTAGGCTTGTATAGCCCCTAGGGCTGATAGCCTAGTACCAACCTATGAACTCAGGAACATGACCCCATGACTTGCCATGTCTGGGTGTGCTCAGTTCAACCACTGATGGAGCAGTGGAAGTGTTAACACTATGGGAGTGTAATCAGGCAAGGCAACATTGGCTAACAGCAGATGATGTGGCTGACCTACACCCATGAGGACACCACTCGTTCCATCACAGACACCCCTTATTCCAATGTGTCATTCATCCAAGCCATTGAATCGGCAATATCGTGGTGGAAGTCATGCATGTCAGCCTGCACCATATCTACAGCCCTAAGCATTTCTGTGGAGCACCTATGGGAACAAACCTGTGCCTCCTTGACAACCCTAAACATACATTGAATGGCATGGGGGAAAAGACACATGGATCAGGTGGAGGATGGACAGCAAGCCGCCTATTATCACCCCTAATAACCCTTCTGTGTGACACCTTGCCCATACTTTGGCTACAGCCAGAGGCAACAGGCACTGAAGCCGCAGTAACCATACTTCCCTGATCAGTGATCTTGCCCTCCACCTGTTCAATATCTCACAGGTCTCTGGGATGGGTAGGCATAGGTCTACTGGCTGTCTCTGATGGAATTTCAGGGGACAGCTGTATGTCAACCTCAGTGTCAGATTTAACCTGTGCACTCCCCGACTGTACCTCTGTTTGGCCACCATCATCATCAGAGTCTGCTTATAATTTGACATCAGGTGGTAGAAGTCCCTCCCTCCCATTGTCAAGATCACCAGTGATAATAAGCAACAAACATAGGAACAATTAATACCTAAAACAATATACTCCAATATATGCTAATGAAATAACAGTGCTGCCACTATTAGACAGTACAGCAATACACACAACAGTCCTGACATAGACGTCATACACTACAATACGTCTTTGAATTGCTCATCAGTACTGACATAAAAATGTTTGGTTTACCATCTGCAGATGAGGATATCCTCTGCATGCCAGATAGTCCTAGAAGAAGTTGCATAAAAGGTAAGGACATCATCATCACAATTAAGAGTAACACAGGGGGTAATACTTTTACCCCTTTATATGTCCATTAACTATATTTTCAACAGGAACTTAGATGACAACTCCAACCTAAGCTAATCAATCAGAATGTGTTGTTAACTGTAGGAATCTTCAATCCCTACCAAAAAGTTTCTTATGAAGTAACATATTGATTTAAATTGTTTTATTATACAACAGTATTCAGCAATTGAGATACAAAAGCATACCCGGAAGATCTTCCTGGGACATACTTACCCTTAAGTTTACTTTCATGTTGTGGAAAAATAATGGAGAAGGTAATATTGGATAAATTATTGTAAGAATTAGATACACTGGGACTTGAAACCATATATCAGCATGCATAGGTTGAAAATAGATCTATTACCACCTGTAATATGATGTTCTATAACAATATAATAACAGCTATGAATTAAAACTTGTGCTGTGATATAATTTATATAGATTTAACTTCAGCATTTAACAGGGTCATAGACAAAACACTGATCAATAAATTAGAGCAACTAGGTATTGAAGTACTCTTCGTAAGATGGACAGCTTCATGACTTACAAATAGGACATGGTAAGTATCGTACAGCAACTAGCCAGGTGAAATTCTTGGTTACAGTCAGGGAGTCCTACAAGGCTCTGCTCTAGGCCCTTACTTGTTTAGATTGTATCTTTCAGACTTAACTTTTTCATCTGAAGTATTCTACAGTCTATATGCAGACGACCTGAAACTGGGTAACATGATTACATGTTTTACAGAAAAGGCATGTCTGCAAAATAACTTGACTAAATTTACCATTTGGGCACAGGAGAATAATAGGCTGATAAATACATCAAAAACAAATCATATGAGATTTGGGAGACATAAATTGAAAGGTTAATATTTAATACAGCACATAGTGATTGAAACTGTAGACTCATTTAAAGACCTGGGTATATGGGTAGGTCCAGCTATGAGTTTTTCTAATCATATCAAACAATTGGTTAATTATAGTTATAGAACTATAGGTTGTATAAAAAGATTTATAAAGTCTAGGAAATCAAAAAAAATGATGATGTCATTGTTTGCTAATTACATTAGACCCAAACTTGAGTATAGAATAATAATATGGAAACCCTATCAGAAAACAAGCATGAGTAAACTGGAAAGAGTACACTGGAAATATGCCGGGTCTATATTTATTTCATCGACCACTTAGTATGTCGAACGCCTAAACGTCTACAGCTAAGAGTCGAAAACTGACAATATCGAATAGCCAGTTAAGCAAATTCATTCATCAGGAAAGAATTTGCTTGGCCATTATTGTGAGTTTGCCCTTTCCCCAATGTAGAGCGATCTCGGAGTTGGTATATTTAGTTAGGGGGGTGGGGGGCACAGCTCCCCTCATTAAGGGTGTGTGGGGGGGGTGAAGCCTTCCACTTTGTTATGGCTTGGAAGTTTGTGTTACTTTAGCATGGTCAAGTTAATTCTTTCCCGATGAAAAAATTCGCTTAACTGGCCATTCGACATTGTCAGTTTTTGACCCTTAGCTGTCGACATTTAGGCGTTTGACAAGTTAAGCGGTCGATGATTTAATATAGACCCAATATACCTAGGGCATCCACGGATGTGAAAATGTAAGTTATTATGAAAGACTAAAATATCTGAACTTGTAGTATCTCTTACAGATATACTGTATCTAAGAGGCGATTTTATTCAGGTATATAGAGCATTTAGAGACAACTACCTTGGGAATGTTTGAGGTTATCAAAAAGTACTAGAGAATCATCAGACAACCTATGTAGAAGAAGAGGAAGTAAATACATTTTGGAGAAGTATCTATGAAGATCCTGTGGAACATAACAAAGATGCTAAATGGATAGAGGAAGTAAAAGAAAGAATAATAAGTTTAAAGGTACAGGATATGAAATGGGATGAAATAAGTAGAGAGATTGAAACAAAGTTGAGAAAAGCCTCTAATTGGAAAACCCTAGGCCCAGATGCAGTACCTAACTTTTGGCTTAAAGTATTAACTTCTTTATATGAGGATCTAGCCATGAGTAAGAACTATTTATATGCACACCCCGAACAGGCACTGCACTGGTTAACAACAGTAAAAACAATGCTCTCACTTAAGAGTGAACCTTAAAGCTACGCTAAACATTATAGACCAATAACTTGTCTTCCGACAATGTATAAACTATACATGGGGATTGACATCGACAGAGTTTATAGTCATTTAGAAGAAAACTCAATTATGGCAGTAGAACAAAAGGGCAATAAAAAATGTCATATGGAACAAAGGTTCTACCTGACATAATCGAAACCACACAACACCGACAACCACATCACCGACACCACATATTCGACAGTCCATAAACACGAAACCACACATAACCCCCATACAAAACAAAACACATCCCCATTCCACAAACCACACACACAACACAAGCACACCAAAATCCTTACAAGCCCACACTAAACCTTACCTAACTAACTCACTTAACCCACCCCTTTCTGCATTGTCGATGTTGAACAAAGGATCATTTGTTGTTAAATAAAGTTATAGTGGAGAACTGTAAGAAAGGGAAGAATCTAAGTATGGCATGGATTGACTATAAAAAAGCATTTGATAGTATCCCACATTCATGGATAAAAGAGTGCTTAAAAATATATAAGGTACATCCTACACTGATTGATTACATTACAGTAACCATGAAACAGTGGCAGACCACTTTGCAATTAAGCCATGATAAAGGACAGAGTATTATCCCAGGGATAAAAATCCAAAGGGGGGTATTCCAGGGTATCTCCCTGTCACCATTGCTATTTTGCCTTGCCATTAATCCATTAAGCTGTTTACTTAACAGCTTAGGTCATGGCTATAATTTGGCTTCTAGAAAACAACAAAGTCTAATGACTTCTCATCTTCTCTTTGTGGATGATTTAAAATTGTATAGCGCATCAGATGAGGAACTGAAAACATAGCTGCAGGTTGTCAAAACTTTTTCAGATGATATTGGAATGTCATTTGGTCTTGATAAATGTGCAAAAGCAACCTTTAAAAAGGGAAAATTGCAACACCAGGAAAACATCAGTTTGGGACAAGAATGTGATATAAAAGAACTTGAGCAAGAGAGGGTGTATAAATACTTGGGAACTGATGAAGGATCAGCAATAAAACATGAACAAATGTGAATAAACCTTAGTAAGAAGTACTTTAGAAGACTTAAATTAATCCTGAAAACAGCATTGACACATAGGAATAAGATTCAAGCTATAAATCAATTTGCTCTTCCTGTCCTAACTTTTTTTTGGAGTGATTGACTGGCCCCAAAAAGTGTTGGATAGATTGGATATCAAAACAAGAAGGATGTGTCATGCTCACCAAATGATTTATAAAAATCAGTGTATACCAATATTATATATTCCCTGTTCTGAAGGAGGGATGGGCCTCCTTGAAATTGATTAGATGTATAGATCTACAATCGTGGGACTCCACACATATTTACTGACCTCACAAGATCCAAATGTGGTGAAAGTTTTGAAACATGAGGAGAATAAATCTAAGATGACATCTCTGCTTAATTTAGCAGAAGCATATCAACGTCAAGCAGGAATGGAAATCAAACTAGAAGTGGATAAAAACCAGGCAGCAACTGAATGTGCTAAAAAACAAAAGAAGCAATATAAGGTGAAGGACCAGATGAGAAGGCAAGAAATGTAGAAAAAACATAAATATAGTTGCAAGTATAGAAAACCTCTGGAAGATCCTCATGCTGATCAAGAAGGAACACAGGAATGGTTGATGGGAGGTGAATTTACATCAAGAAATGAAAGGTTAATATTGGCAGCCCAAGACAGTGGGCTATGTACACACTGGTTTACTAAGTCCATTGAACATGTGGGAGAAACAGACATATGTAGGTTTTGTGGAACTGAATTGGAAACAGTCACACACCTTATTGCTGGTTGTGACTCTCTAATGGCAGACGGACTGTATACTGAAAGGCATAATAATGTGACAAGATTGTTACACTGGAGATTGTGCAAACATTATGGTATCAAAGTGGCTGAAAAACACTGGAAACATGAGCCACAGAGAATCATAGAAAATTATGAAGTTTACATCACATGGGATCACCCAATGCCAACAGTCCAAAAGATAGATGCTAGAAAACTGGATATAGTGGTCCAAGAAAAGAAGACAAAAGTAGCATTGATCATTGAAATCGTCACACCTAGTGACTACAGTGTCTTGCATACAGAGAGAGACAAAGTCATAAAATACCTCGATCTGCAGGCAGAAACAAGAGCCATGTGGAAGAAAAATATCCAGGCAGTTCCAACAGTAGTAGGTGCAACTGGTCTTATAAAAAAGAATTTACAATCATATTCAGATATGTTACCAATTTATGTGACACCATACGAATTGCAGGAGTCATTACTGGGCACATTGCGGGTGCTGCAAAGAGCACTTTTGGCTAACATCAAAGATTGAAACAATACTAATTTCATGAACTTTAATCATACTTTGACTTAGGAATGGGGTCCATTCCCATCATAGTATTAGAAACCCAGAAGACTTGGAGAAATTAAAAAAGATTCAGATATCAGAAGTTTGATAAAACAAATGAACACAGTAATTAGGACTGTCCATGGAGATCCATGCAATATAACAGAAGTAAAGGGGATATATTATTGAGCAACTAAATTAATAACTGATAAAGTTCTACCACAAGAACACAGGGTAGTGAAGGAAAGGAAGGGGAGAAATCGAATACCATCATGGAAGTATCGAACAGAGAAAACTATAAAGCAATTAAGACAGGAAGTGTCACTCTTAGAAGAGTACAGAAGAGGGAATAGATCAACAAAAATACTTAGAAAAATAGATATGATAAAAGCAATGTGCAGTTTTAGAATAGATCAGGATCTATCATGCACTATCACAAATAGCAAAGTAAAAATCTGAGAACAGGCGGAAAAAAGTTAGAAGATACATAGATAAATATAAAGGAAAAGTACAAAATAAGGAACTTATTGATGACCCAAAAAAGTTTTATAGAGAAATGAGAAACAAGGTAAAAGGAATTGAAAGACCACCAAAAAAAGAAGAAATAGATATATTTTGGAGAAGTACTTATGAAGATTCTGTGGAGCATATCAAAGATGCTAAATGGTTAGAAGAAGTAAACGAATAAGAAGTTTAAAGGTGCAGGATATGAAATGGGATGAAGTAACAACCAGAGAGATTGAAACAAAGTTAAGAAAAGCCTCTAAATGGAAAACCCCAGGCCCAGATGGATTACCTTACTTCTGGTTAAAAGTATTAACATCTTTGCATGAAGATATAGCATTGAGTAAGAACTTATATGCACACCCCAAACAGACACAAACCTGGCTAACAGAAAAAAGAGTGAACCTGCAAGCTACCCTAAAAAATTATGGACCAATAACTTGCCTTTCAACTATACACGGGAACTGATGCCAATAGACTTTATATTCATTTGAAAGAAAACTCAAGTATGGTCATAGAACAAAAGGACAATAAAAGAAAGTCATATGGAACAAAGGATCATTTGTTGTTAAATAAAGTCATAGTGGAGAACTGTAAAAAGGGGAAGAATCTATGTATGGCATGGACTGACTACAAAAAAGTATTAGATATTATCCCGCATTCCTGGATAAAAGAGTGCTTAAAAATGTATAAAATATATCCCATACTAATCGACTACATTACAGTGACTATGAAACAGTGGCAGACCACTTTGCAATTAAGCCATGAAAAAAGACAAATTATTATCCCAGGGATAAAAATTCTAAGGGGGATATTCCAGGGTGACTCTCTGTCACTGCTGCTATTCTGCTTTACCCTTATCCCATTAAGCTGTATACTTAACAGCTTAGGCCATGGCTATAATTTGGCTCCTAGAAAACAACAAAATGTATAGACTTATTTTCTCTTTGTCGATGATTTAAAACTGTATAGCTCATCAGATAATGAACTGAAATCACAACTGCAAGTTGTCAAAACTTGTTCAGATGATATAAGAATGTCATTTGGTTTTGATAAATGTGCAAAAGCAACCTTTAAAGCAGGAAAACTGCAGCACCAAGAAGACATCAGTTTGGGACAAGAATGTGATATAAAAGTACTTGAACAAGAGGAAGTGTATAAATATTAGGGAACTGAAGATGGATCAACAATAAAAGTTGAACAAATGTGACTAAAACTTAGTAAGGAATATTTTAGAATACTTAAATTATTCCTGAAAACAGCACTGACATATAGGAATAAAATTCAAGCTATAAACCAATTTGTTCTTCCTGTCCTAACTTACAGTTTTGGAGTGATTGACTGACCCCAAAATGTGTTGGATAGATTAGACAGGAATACAAGAAAGATGCTTCATGCTCACCAAATTATTTATAAAAATCTGCGCATACTAACATTATAAATTGCCCATTCCAAAGGAGGAATGGGCCTCCTTGAAATTGATTGCATGTATAGATCTACAATGGTGGGACTGCACACATATCTGCTGACTTCATAAGACCAAAACGTAGTGAAAGTTTTGAAACATGAGAAGAATAAATCTGAGATGACTTCCCTTCTTAGTCTAGCAGAAGCATAACAGCATCAAGTAGGAATGGAAATCAAAGCAGAAGTAGATAAAAATCAGGCAGCAACTGAATGTGCCAAAAAAAAAAAAGAAAGAATATAAGGTGAAGGACCAGATGGAAAATGCATAAATGTAGTTGTAAGTACAGAAAATTTCTGGAAGAACCTCATGTTGATTAAGATCGAAAGCAGGAATGGTTAAGGAGAGGTGAATTCAAACCAAGAGATGAAAGGTTAATATTGACAGCCCAAGATAGTGGGCTATGTACACATAGATTTAACATGTGGGAGAAACAGACGAATGGAGGTTTTGTAAAACAGAGTTGGAAACAGTTGCACACCTCATTGCCAATTGTAACATATTAAAGGCAGAAGAACTGTATACTGAAAGGCTTAATAATGTGGCAAGACTGTTGCACTGGAGTTTGTGCAAACATTATGGTACTGAAGTGGCTAAAAGTCACTGGAAACATTAGCCACAAACCATCATACAAAATGATGAAGTCTACATCACACGGGATCACCCATTACCACCAGTTCAAAAGATAGATGCTAGCAAACTGGATATAGTGGTCCATGAAAAGACAAAAGTAGCATTGATCATTGAAATTAACACACCCAGTGACTACAGTGTCTTGAGTACAGAGAGACACAAAGTCATAAAATATCAGGATTTGTAGGTGGAAATGAGAGCAATGTGGAAGAAAGATGCCTAGATAGTTCCAATAGTAGTAGGAGCAACAGGTCTTATAAAAAAGAACCTACAATTGTATTTAGATATGTTACCAATACATGTAACCCCGTATGAATTGCAGGTGTCATTACTTGGTACATTACAGGTGCTACAAAGAACACTTCTGGCTGACATCAGAGATTGAAACAATATTAATTTCATGAACTTTAATTGTACTTTGACTTAGGAATGGGGTCTATTCCCGTCATGGTGTTAGAAACCTAAAAAACTTGGAGAAATTATAAAAGATTCTATAGGAATGAGAAGTGTACTAACTGATTCTCTGACAGAGTAGCTAATGCATAGAACAGACTACCAAATTACATTAAAGCAAGTACTAGTTTAGATATTTTTAAGAACAGCCTGCACACTTATTATGGGAATAAGTGTTTTGGTACAGTGGCAATCTAGAAGGGAATTAATGGCCGTGCTTGAAAAATTGTATGTATGTATGTATGCCTGATGTACCTGAAACAGTATCATTAATGTCAAGGACATGGAGTTCTGCACTTTCCTGGTAGCTGTTTGGATCTCCGACAGTGGAGAGGAACTCTTCATTTGGTGTTAGTGGTGGCTTTGTAGCAGGTGGCCCCCTGGTATCTGTCCGATCATCACCCAATGCAGCTGCTCTCCTCCGTGCAACTGAGATCATGTCAGTGGCCCTATGGTGCACCTGTTCATATGTCCTGCCATGGCCACCAAAAGCATTGACATCATCGACAATATGATGCTAAATCTGCATTCTGTGTGAGATATTTCCTCATCCCCTTTCAAGCAGGACGGTACCATGTTGCTAGACAATAACCTGATTTTCAGCATTAGTGAAGGGTGGTCTTCAAGGATTGAGATGCCTGAGTGGCATAGTCCTAGGTGTCCTAAAAGACAACAGAAGGATAATACACACAAGTATCACATAACTACAAAATAACTGTTCCCAGAGGAAATTGAAAAGGTAGCATCTCAGTATTACCCACTAGAGAAGCATAAAACAGTCTAGAAATTTGAAATATGAACAGGCTGGATGAAAAAAAAAGAGAGTAACAATAGCAACATATCCTTGTTTGTGCCATAAGAGAAATGTAACTTTGCTCCCCCCCCTATAAAAAAAAAAAAAAACAGGCAAATGACACATTTTGCTAACAAACCATCTTTAAACTGTCCCTGAAACAAATTCACAGACTTATCACAGAACATTCCATTTTAAGGTATTGCCAATCATGTATACCTGTGAAATGCCTTGACAAACATGCCCAGTGCATCAGTGCACTTCTACTTAATGGCTTTGCTGCAGACTTTTCTACATTACATTCTAATATATGCAGTATGTAGCTGACAAAATGCAAGTGTACCTTCTCAAGTTCAGTAATCCTCTGTGCATATATATCCCAAATTAACAGTCTCTGTTCTGTGTTCTCCAAATAAACAAGTCTCCTCACCTTCAGTTTTCCTAGCTACATGGTTGCCTTTTTATATGGTGTAGAGTCAGGGCTGTTAGCATGGTGAATATGCAAATCAGGTGTGAACTGATTAGAATTTCTGAATCCCAAATACTCGGCTCCATGTATCAGATGTAAACATAGTGCAAGCACTCAATCGGTGTTGTTTTTAATGGATTGCAACTGTGAATGATTACTGGTTAGGGGAATGAAAAAAGTAACAGCACTGCAGGTTGTCTTACGTCCACTGGGTGTATCAGGCTAGACTTACAAAGTATTAGATGTAAGGCTAGAAATGTAAGTAAGCAGCACACAATTCTTGGGTTGTGTTCATTAGCATCCAACCTCCCCTTCATTTGTTGGCAATGGCATATGCTATTTTTGCTATTTAATATCCTCAGACATTTTAAGGCCAATGATATAGAATGGCTTACAGACTGAATTTCTCAGATTACTGGTCAGATAAGAGAAGCATGACCGACAAACACAGAGAAGTAAGACAAAGCTGCATATTTGCAAGCAACAGTCATAACTGATTGTGTGATCACTTATTGCACTACCTCCAAAAATAATAAATGTACAGATAACAGTTGCATGGTTTCATATTAATGTAGGTGATGTTGCAGTTTGTTGTATGCAGAATGATTTCAGTTCCTTGCTGCAAAAGTGTTTGTGTGGCAAAGAGGGATAAGGCTTCTGAGGTTTTATTGGAATGAGAGTTCAAATCCAGATCTATGTAGAAATATGTTATATGAACCAACATTTTCTAGTGTGTAT
The DNA here is from genome assembly GCF_019279795.1 of Protopterus annectens. Taxonomy (NCBI): domain Eukaryota; kingdom Metazoa; phylum Chordata; order Ceratodontiformes; family Protopteridae; genus Protopterus; species Protopterus annectens. The sequence continues at coordinate 630,707,134 of NC_056748.1, read as the reverse complement.
TTCATAGACTGTTTTCCTCATTTCAACTACTTGTCCTTTTTTAATGCTTTTATCTTTCCTTTTTTGGGGGGCACAACTACTTGTCCTTTTTTTCTTTTTTTTTTTTTGATATGCAGCTTAGCACAATCATGGGAAATGGAGGAAAATGAATGTCAGGTTTGGCTGTGCTTATCTCATTTGTGCAAAGCAAGGCAGTGCATAAACTGGACTACTGGCCCTCCCAGAAAGCAGACAGAACACAGCCAATAATTGAAACCAGATATATTCAATTAATTCTGCTGGGCACCAAGCAAACCCACTATGTGGAGTTATGTGACAGTTAACCTATAGACTTTCAGAATGATTAGTAAATTAGGGAATCTCATCTAACTAGTCCTGTGGCAGTAGTTGTAAGTGTAGATCTGGGTTCTAGTACAGGATGTCCAACCTTTTCTGTTACTGTTGTGACAGTCCAGTTTATAGCAATGAACTGACAAATAGACAAGTGTTATGTGAACATTCTTGTCAAGATCAGGAAATCACCCCTCCTGGCTATAATATACTTAGACGCGACCGCATAAATAAGAAAGGTGGAGGCATAGCTATTCTCTATAAATCTAATCTCCAAATCACTCTCTACAATGAACTTCCATCACTTGACTCCAAAGCCGAAATATTATCTATCAAACTAAGCATCAACAATAACAAATCAATTTATCTCATTTGTATGTACCTTCCGCCTGGAAATAATACTCATATCCTAGAAAACTTACTTAGTTCACTTTCTAGCCAACTACCTCAGAAAACCATAATACTTGGGGATTTCAACATTGACTGGATGACCTGTTCATCCCAACACCCCACTAGCCATATAAATCTTTATGGCTTCTCTCAATTAATTAATACTCCAACTAGAATCCATAAACCCACAAATAAAGAAACAACTCTTGACTGGATCCTTACTAATAACCACCTAAACAAGTACTCTCCAGGAACTCTTCCCGATAATATTAGTGACCATATGCTGACATTTGTTATCAGACAAAAGTCGCATAACCCAACTACCCATAAAGTTAAGGTGTCTCGCTCAAACAAATTCTTTAACGCAGATAAGTTTCTGGCAGAATTAAAAGCATGTGACTGGTCTCCAATGACTACCCTTGAACTAAACGAAGCAGTGGCCTACTTTAATACCAACTTTCTACAAATCCTTGACTATCATGCTCCTATTCACTCTACTAGGATAAGGACCAAATCAGCCCCATGGCTTACTAAACAAACTAAACAAAAAATGCTCCTTAGAAATAAAATATGGGCTAAATGGAGAACTACCAAATGTTCATCTGATCACCTACTCTTTAAACAATTAAGAAATGCCACTAAGAAAGATACTCTTGAAGATAAAAAGAATTACTACCTTCACATTCAACAAACTAGCCAGCATTCCTCTCAAAAATTCTGGTCAGGTATTAACAAACTTCTTAAACCAGGACATTCAACTACACCTATCCCTTCAGGCTTTAATCTCAATAACTCCACTCTGATCCCAGATGCCTTTAACAAGTACTTTATAGAAACCATTCAAACCCTAGCTAATTCATTACCCTCTTCTACTACCTCCTTACCTAAAACCTCTAACACTTCATCCAATGTCTTTAACTTACAACCAGTGCCTACATCACTTATTTATAAGCTTATTAAGAAACTTAAACCTTGCACCCCATCAGCTGATCAACTCCCATCAGAATACTTACAAATTGCTGCAAAAGCTATTGACTACCCCATATCCATTCTTATCAATAGGACTATCTCTGAAGGAAAAATACCCACCCTATGGAAAATATCTCACATAATACCTCTGCATAAAGGTGGCTCCTCTATTGAGCTCACAAACTTTCGCCCTATTGCCTTACTATCCCCATTAGCAAAGATTATGGAAAGATGCATACATAAACAAATTCTTAACCACCTTCTACAAAACAAACTGCTAGCCAATAGTCAACATGGTTTTAGACCTTCCCACAGTACTACAACTGCCCTCCTTTCCTTCTCTGATGCCATAAATAATAATAGAAACAACAATCTTTTCTCATCAGCATTATTTCTAGACCTATCAAAGGCCTTTGACATGGTTAACCATAATATACTTCTTGACAAACTAAATCTCTATTCACTTGGCTCACATACTCTCCAATGGTTCAGGAGTTACCTCCAACATAGGCAACAAGCAGTGCTTTGGGACAACAATCTATCCTCCTTACTCCCAGTAAACATTGGGGTTCCACAAGGATCAATCCTAGGCCCCCTTCTTTTCTCATTATTTATCAATGACCTTCACTTGAATATACCCCAAGCCATCTGCATTCAATATGCTGATGACTCAACTCTTATTTGTGCTGCCAATAATGTTTCCTCCCTTCAGTCCCTCACCCAAACAGTCTTCCATAATGTTGAAAAATGGTTTATGGAACTCTCCTCCTTCTTAATCCCAAAAAAACAAAACTTCTTCTCTTTACCCCTACACACAAATCTCCGACACCTTTCTTCACTATCTCCTCTAACAATGCTACCTGTATTAGTCCAGATATGTCCACTCGCCTATTAGGTGTAACAATTGACAATCATCTTAATTTTGATGACCACATTAACAACACCATTAAATCAGTTAATAAAAAAATCGGTACTCTCTACAGAATTAAACCCTTTCTTACCCCTTCTGCTAGAAAAACTGTAGCCCAGAGCCACCTGATCTCCACCCTTTTCTATGCCTCTGCTATATATACAAACCTGTCTAAAAACAACATCACCAAACTTTCTACCTGCTATAATAGTATTACTAGATTCATTACTGCTACCCCTTTTAGAACCCACCACTGTATTAACCTCAAGCAACTAGATTGGTTAGAACTCGACAACCACTTACTCTATCAACAATTAATAATCATTCATAAGACCCTCTTTTTCCCAGACGCTACCCCTAGCCTTACAAAACTGATTTCACCTTATAAAAACCTAGCCACACTACGGTCGGCTAATAAACTCCTTGTAGCCTTAACCAAATCAAAGAATAAAGCTGGAGACTCATTATTTTCAAATGCTGTAGGGAAAATCTGGAATCAACTTCCTCAGGAAATAGCAAACCTAGACTCTACATTCCTTTTCAAGAAACATATCAAAGAACATCTAAAAACTCAATGGCTATGTCCTTGTACTAATCCTGACTGAAATTACTTCTGAACTACTCACAACTTTCCCCCTTGCATTTACTCCTAACTTTCCCACTATAAAACTAACTTTTATTGTAGACAGAATTATCTTTAGATTGCCTCTAACATTTTTTTTCTCTCTCTCTCTAGCACATATTGAATGTTGTTTAGTATCTAACTGTATGTGTTCCTTAATCCATGACTGTTAAACAACTATTTTTCTGACAGATTTTGGTTCTGCTTTTTTTGGCTTTTTTATTGTTAAATTCATACAAATGTATAACTTTGTACCTATTTTATGTTGCTTATTATCTTTTATTGTTAATGATTTTTTTAATTCTTGTAATTCTGTAATTGGAGCTTTTCTCCCCGGGCCTCTACTGAAAACGGATATTTGTCCAGCTAGACTAGCCCGGTCACCAAATGTAAAATAAAATAAATAAAATAAAAAAATAACAGGTACAAGTGTAGGACTGCCAAACACATGGTCCTGAACTCTAATACAGGATATTCCATACACTTTTACTGTTGTTTCACTTCCCTTTATACTCGGTCTCACTTATAACACTTTAGATTGTGGAGCTGATAGGAATTATATGTATGAGGGATGAGACACCAGTATTGTGTTTTTAGATGTATGACTGATGGTATGCTGAGTACTATAGTTCTATAAGTATAATTCTGCTATCTGTACTTGTATGGCCTTCCCAATTACTTAAGATACATACACAATTGGATCTATATCCAACATCCTTGTCAGGTCACACACATACATAACAGTCATACCATCACCTGTATTTATGTATGATTCCTATGCGTGAGCAACACAAACGCAAAGATGAAAAATCAAAGTTGTGGAAGAAAATGTTTTGTCCCTTGTGCCTAGGTTTGAATCCCACAGTGTAAAAATCAATTTTCTCAGTCTATAAAGGAAAAAAACAAATGTGTCCGGTCATTACATTTATGCCCACAGTACATGTCTGCAAAACTAACTCACCTAATAGTTACTGTACAATTTCCAACATATATTTCTAGGCTACATCAGAACACACCTCTCACACTAGGGCCAAGTGTCACAGTAACCTTCCAATTTTGATTCTTTAATTCCCTGCTTGGCACTGCTGCTCACTGCTTAACATCGATAAAATGCAATTCCCATTATTGCTTAGGTTTGTGTACTACCAGTAAACTTGATAAGTGGAATTGACAGAAAAGCATCAGTCTCCATTGCTCTAGTTCAGCCAGTAGACATGGCAGGCATTAGAGGGGAAGGTGCCAAGTTTAGGGCACAGGAGTGCCATGTGCAGGAGTCTAGGATATTTATTGGACTCCTGGTAAAGTACCACAGTCAAAGGCATCTGCAGGGGAACTATTCTGCCTCCCAGTACAAGTCTGAGGAGTGGAAAAGTTTGGCCCAGGCTGCATCCAGTGCCGTTGGTACCCCACGTACTGGACAGCAATGTATGCATCAAGTTAATGACCTACACAGAAGAAAAAGGGATGCCCTTAACTGTTGGTTGGAGGAATTTGAGAGTGCAGACATCCCACAGCTGTGTTAGTATGACATTAAGAGAGTACTTGTAAGACTAAGAAAGCTAAATATAGGCAAGACTGGTATGCATAATGCTCTTCTTTTCTTTTCTGTTATTTCCCCTGAGTGTGAGTTCAATTGGCAATCTCATGTTGCTGGATTGGAGAGAATGAGGGAAGCAAGTGGTATGTATGCAGCAGAAAAGTGTTATTCTAGCAGTAAAAGTTAAAGATACTGTTTTTGTATTTTATAGAGTTGTATCAAATTGAGCATGCATATCCAAAATGTAAAAGCAAGTATACATTCATTAGTCTGCAGCACAACCAACTGTAAGGGCCCTATATTAGACTGTAGTCACAGGTTGGGGGTTCAAATACTACAATTCACAACTATACAATACTATTTCTTCAATAATATTTACATTAAATTAAAAATGCTATACCAGTGGCACAAATTCCATGCTGTAAACTGTAATCTATATAATTGGAGCACATGTATATGCAATATATGCACATTTCAAGGATTACATTCAGCAATCTGTAACATAGTGTGTATCTATTAGGATGTATACTTACATGTAATACTTCAGATAAAAGAGTTCTATAATTATATTAATGCATTGTATTTCACAGATGGTGGTACTAATGTTATCTGTTTTGATCTCTCAACCCAACCCTTATCTCTCTCTTTTTATTTTCTATTATGTGTCATAAAAATGTTTCCCTATCATCCATGTGTACATCACTAAATGCTACACAGCACATCAAGGTAGGCCAGCCCCAGTGAATCAGCCTGCCCTTGCGCCACCAGCTCCACTACCGATGCTTGGCATGTCTGGGAGCCTACCTGGCAGCACTGCCTATGCTGCCCTTGCACTACCTGTGCCCTCAAGTAGTACTGCACTGGAAGCTGGTGCTGTGATACCCTCCAGTAGCAGTGGTCGAGGTGGTGACTTCATCACCCACCTAAAGTTGCCAGGGGTGGTGCATAGGGTCATGTGCTGCACAATGTCAATGACTCCAGTCACCAGTGGAGTAAGATGACATTGATGACACTCCAGTGGGTGAGGGCTTGATCCTAATTGTCTTCAAGCTTGACAGGTATGAGCTTGCATTGTCCCCTCCCTAACCCTAATCATGGTGTTCCTGAACCTTTTGTATCCATCACTGTCCCTGTCTCTTGTCTTGTATGTTTGCATTTGCTTGTTCACCTACTCAAATTACTTGACGCAGACATATTTATATCTTTTTTGAAATGAAAGAAAAAACATGGGCACCTGCCCCACAAAAAAGTCCCATACCTAGCTTTCCATTTCACACGTCTTCTTGACACACTTGAGTTGGTTCAATTGGCTATACAACATGATTGCATTGTTGTCAGCCCCCTTTTTTGAGGTGACTGTCCACATTCAGTTAATATTCTGCACATATTTTTACTTTACACTGTTAAAGAAATGAATAACTATGTTTCTTTCCTCCCTCCTTCATGCACATTCATGTACTACTTTCCCTTTGTTCTCCCCCCTGCACTTGCTTCCCATTTCACCACTTTCCTATCTTCACCATTTTAACACCTTTAATCTGGTCAAAAAATAGAATCACACACAATACACATAAGTAGCAGAAAAAGCAATGGATCCCTTCACTTTTGGGCTCTGCATTTATGTAGAACTGTGCATTATGCACCAATGTGCACCGATGGTGAGGGGTGGCATAATCTTGTGGTTACCTCTACACAATGCAGCTTAACCCTGCTGAGCTATGTCTGCACACAGCAACACATATACTATAAAGAATTCATGTCACTACATGATCAATGTTTATTTAAAAGTCTTTAAAAGTATTGGATACAGCTGGATTTGAACTTAGTATCACCTGGGCTCAAAAAGAAATGTGTGAATGCATTTACACATGTTGCCACAGAGTCAGTTAAGCAGCAGATGTGTTTCATAGACTCAGTATTAACTCTCAGACTTTTCCCAGTGCAGCTTGTGTTTGCACATTGCTTACCTTCGCTCAAACATGGAACGTATTGAAAATGTGTATTTCACATTCTCAAACAATTTGCCAACTGTCTCTTAAACCCACTACTTGTGACACTAGGGAAAAAAATATTATTATGTATTACTGCTGTTTACTGTCCATTTCCTGTCTAGGACATGAAATTACATGTGGAAATGTAAACTGAAGGCCCTAACTAACAATATGTTACATACTTACAATACAGCCATGTGTTGCCTCCCCCAAGCACTGTGATCTTGGTGTTTCAGTAGTTTTATCACACACATATATCATCTACACTACAGAAAGAAATATCAAATGTTGTATGGTATGCAATGCACATCAATCTGGTAGCATACAGAACTAGAGCTATTGACCCTTAAGCCAAAAAAAGCCTTATCTGCAAGACTAAGGAAGGAATCAGCATGGTCCTTATCCACAGGGACATAGGTGACCTTCACCACATTTGACCAGACCCATTTTGGTTTTGTCATGGGTACATCTTTGGTAAATCTTGCTTATTAAACCTAGTGGATTTCTTTGATGTTGACCCCAAAGACCTGGATAAGGGATAAATGGAGTTTCCACCTATGATGACTTATCCAAGGCCTTTGACACTATTTTCCATTCAAGTATCATAGAGAAAATCCTCTCATCTGGGAATTAACCCAGAGATTACTTGATGGACAGCCAACTGTCACTGCCAGAACACACTGTCAAATTTGGGGACCGCACCTCTACTACTAGACCACTTACCAGTGGAATACAAGGATCTGTGCTGGGCTTCAACTGTTTGGAAATTATTTTTCTGATGTTCTGGCAAAGGTAGATGGCCTGTGGCTTACCAAGCTTGCAGATGACTGTCAAAGTGACATCATCATGTAGAGTCTTCCAGTGATGTTAACATATTACAGAAGGGTTCTTTAGGCACCCAGATAGTGGGCATTTATGGCATTTAAAGGTGGGAGCTAATTGTAATACACAGAACATTGTGTATATTGTACATTGTGTCTGCTGTTTTAAGTTTTATGTAGGTAAGACCAACAGATGTCTCAAGGAGAGAATTAGGGATTATATATATTGTTATAAGAGGGGGCATGTGTATAGTGTAATAGGAAAGCATACCCTGACTGAGGGGGAGTCACATACTTTTTTATTTCAGGTGTTGCATGTGCAAATGGAGAACAAGAGATTGGGTGATATAGTAAATGATACTGAAAATGTTGAACTTCAGTGGATCTTAAGATTAGGGGCACAGTGGGGATCTTGTCTGTATGATTGTGTCCCTTTAAAACCTGTTTTTAAAGCTAGGCAATTAAGAAAATAATATTAATGGGTTTAATATGTTTTTATGTTTTTTATATTAATGCATGTTCTTTTTAATTCATGTATTTATGGTTCACTGAATGAAGTTGGCTGCTATAGGAATGTTACTTGCAAGTGGAGTTTTGTAATTACTAGTTTCCAATTGGTCTGTGATTAATTGGATGTTTTGGAGGGAATTTACTGATTTGGGATTGGAAAATTGCAGAAATTACTTAGTATATAAGTTGATGTTGGGGCTGTTATGTCTGTTTGATGAAGTAATGTGTGACATTACAAAAGCGCTTACATTAAACATTTTTGGATTCTCCTGAAGCTGTTTAGATTATTACTGTTATCTTCTGCCACAGGGTTTTGCTGATATTACAGAAGGGGCTGACACAGACAAATGATTGGTGTCAAACTAATGGACTGAACCTTAAAGCAAAATGTACCCCATTGTCTCCTTTGGCAATAAAGTACCCCTGCTAATTATGATATACATAGCACCCCTCTAAGCTCAGACATAGTATTGCAAGACTTTGGAACACATGTTGATAGCAATCTACACTCCAATCACAATGTTTCCATAGTGGTGAGACACACATTCTACATTGTGCTCCTCATAAATAACACCATCACATCCAAGACCAGGGAGGTCACAGCTCTGTTGTAATCTACACTTATCAGACCACTAATTAACTACAATGCTCCCTTTTCTCTGTACCTCACCAGACACCTGCAACAAATGGAGAAAACACAGAAGTTTGTGACCGGAAAAAGTCAGTGCCTCCAAAACATGACATATATGGAAATCCTAAAATACATGTCACTGTACTCAGTATAATGCAGGCCACTGCGAGGTGACCTATGCCTGGCATACAGAGTGGGCTCAGACCCTGCCCTACTGGAAATGCTGGATATCTGTAAATCAACTGGGACAATAATAAGTTGCTCCAGTGATGTCAACCTGGCTTGTGACATAAACCAAACATGCCAGGGAGACAGATATATCTCCTAGCAATTGCCACTTCTCTGTAATAGGCTCCCACTACATGTAAAGCAGTACTACTCAATGACCCTATTCAAGCACAACCTTGACAACTGGATGGGTTACTGCAAAATTCCCCCTGGGGTGGCACTTATGTCCCTCATGGATGGGGCCATCCGGTGGTGATCACAAAATTGCTCTGCTAACAACAACCGTCTGACTATGCTCAATAAGGGTACTTGTGTTTTACATGGCTAAGCTTGTAATCATCCTAGGGGTATTAGGCTAGTAACCTCCTATGAAGCTATGAACTTATGCAGGCCTCCCAACATCTTCTCTCCAACATGTCCCCTGCTGATGTCATCCAGTATAAGTTTATCTACAGTCTTGTAAAAGTCTGACTTGTGCAATGGTGCTTGCCTACAGTACTGAGTTCTGTAGTCTGTGTATTTAGATAGTTAGGGGTTGTATTCTCACTGCAGTCAACTGTGTGTGTGTGTGTGTGTGTGTGTGTGTGTGTGTGTGTATGTTTGTGCTCTAAGTTGACATTACAGAGAGTCTTTAACACCAGCATATGGGACACTGTTATTGCCATTTTCTCCTCAACAAACACTGTTGATGTCATCAGCTGTAAAGTGTTGTATCAGGGAATCCAAGTCAGACTTGAACTGTGGCACTTGCCTTAAATACAGAGGTCTGTAGTCTGTGTACTTAGGTAGGGATTCTATTTTCACTGCAGTCAACTGGCTGTGTGTATGTTTGTGTGTGTGAGTGTGTGTGTGTTTGTGCTCTTGCTTGACATTACAGAGAGCCTTTTACACAAGCATGTCGGACACTGCTAATACCACATTCTCCTCAACAGACACTGCTGATGTCATCAGCTATATCTGATTTGTGGATATGCACTAATCCCACCAGGTCAGGGTCACAGACTGGCCTGGAGGCCAGGCAAAAGTCACCTTATCCTATACAATACAGATTACAGTCACTTGGCTTTCAGTCTATCCAAATACATCATGGCATGGTTTAGAGGACCTGTGTTTTCTTGGTGAGAAACCCCTGTGGTCTCTTCAGCTGCTGAATGTGTTTGGTGAGGTACATGCAAAAGAGAGCATTATACGCTATTAGTGTTCTGATGAGGTTCATAGGTATTTACTAGGCTAACGACCACAAAGGCCTTTTTAAGCTTAACCATGCATCCTAAATCTCTGCTACCCTTAATAAGTGTAAGCATGGTCCTGGGAGATGAACCATTTACAGGGTACCTGTGTCCATTAGAGACATAGGTGCCAAACCATGGATGAATTTCTGGTTTCCCATGCAATTGTCCAAGTTGCACTTGAACTGGTTTGAGTACAGTGTTGTCATACAATCCTAAAACCTGAATGTGATGGCGTGACTTTTGATGTGCACAACATAGGCTTTCAATACCCATATGGATACTTGGTGGTTGAAGTTCAGATTGCTAATTACGTATGTTCCCAGTGCTTACATAATGGGGTTTCAGAACAGCAGGACTGTTGTCAATGCTGTAATTAGCATGGAATTTCACTTTTCAAAAGGACAAAACAAAGGCACATTTCCGCATTTATTTGTAGATCATGTGGCTTTGTCTCCAATCATTTGCCTTTGTTAGCCCATCGTGTAGTATGTTATCATCATTGGTGGACTCAATGATTGCACTCCATATGCAAGAATCAGTAAAGTTGGTAAGCCAAAAGTCATATACTTTAGCCTGAAGTATTGAAAAACAGATTACAAACATTAAAGACCTAAGCACATTTCCTGGGGTATGCCAGTGGTGACAGTATAGGTTGGTTGAGCCAATTGGTTACCCATCTAGTGATGTAAGAGTTAATCCCCAGCTGGGAGAGTTTCTCAATGATACCTGAGAGGGGTTATTGTGTCAAAGCCCTAGGCCAGATCAAGATAAGCAGTATGCACTGTCTTACCTTCACCCAGGCCTATCACACAGAATCAATGAGCTGTGACAACATCACAGATCACCTATGGCATGATAGCTCATACACCTTCTTGATACGGTTGAATACACACTTCAATACACCATCCACAAGGGCTATGTTCCTGTAGAAGGGTGTACATCAACATGCATCCATCTGAGTTGGGGAGACAGCACCTGATGCATGAGGATCCTAGGCCTTAAACATTTGTCCTGTATGGACAGACTCAAAAAACTCCAACTATTTTATGCCTCATATCGCCTACTTAGAGGTGATCTCTGCTTAACTAACAAAGCCATGTCTGACCCAGCTCTGTTACAAATGCTACATCTAAAGAAATCCCAATCACTCTGCACCACATGCTCCAGAGACCTCAGCCTCATTACCACAATCAACAAAACATGCTGGAGGGACAGGTTCATAACCCAGAGACTGCCCATGCTATGGAATAGACTTCCCATACATGTCAAGCAGAGCACCTCACTGGCGCTCTTCAAGAGAAATCTTGATGAGTGGATGGGAAATAGAAAATTCACCCTAGGGATCACTCCAGTGGCTTTACTCGACAGAGGCACTGGGAACTAAGGTCAGGTGACGCAATGCCAGGGTAATCCTATGGGCTAGGATTGTAAGGGCTCAAGGGCCATTAGCCTAGTACACACCTATGAACCTATGTATAAACACATCCTGACTCTCCTCAGCTGTAAGGCAGACCAACATGTCATCATGGACCTTTTCTAAATAGACACTAGTGATATCCCACCTGTGTGCAACAGATCTCTGTGAGTTGTTAATGCTACATCATGTCTGTTACATCTGATAGATGTTTTCCAAGACGTCACTGAGGGACTGTTTTATGACAATACTAGCATCCTGTGGAACTTGACCAGGCCAAGCCATTTGACACAAATCCAAACTAAGGTATTTGATCAACACTGCCAGATGTGGCCATAAGCAGCTGTATCATCAAGTGGGTAGACCAGTGTTTCACATACATGGCATCTCACTTTGTGGAAATATGTGAAGTGATCCATATTTCAGGTCCATACATCAGTGCTGTCTGCTAGGCCCTTTCCTGTCTATTATTTAAGTGATGGACATCACAAATGACATAAACATCCTGTGTCCAAACAGCAGCTTGAAGGAGTATAGACCATGGGCAGTCACTGACTCCAGCTGACTCTAACTGTGATATTAGTATAATACAGACAGTATCAACACACACAAAAGATTGCTGCCATAGCCATAACAACACCTGTAATGACAAGAAAACATGGGCGATTTCTTACTTCAAGAAAACAAACACACAACCAAGTATAATGTGGACATCACACCCTATAATCAGACTAGTAGGTATGTTACCTGTGTCCTGGGGTAGGTGGTAAGTGGAACATCCACCAACGTGTGGTCACAGTGCTGACTGCTCCCTCGTATGCAACACAAGTACTGAGTATGTGAAGGACTTCCTTATCAGAGACCATAATACATCCATAGTTCCCAGCCTTCATCACACCAATAACTGAGTACAATGCACCGTTATTCATGTACCTCCCTAAATATTTTCCACTAATGTGTATCTGAAGTGTACCATCATTGTCACAGTGAGCTGTCACACAGTTTACTGACCATAAACACTACTGTCTTATGGTGCGGAACGCCATCAGGTTGTTACACCAGATGCATGTGTGTTACCTCTTCTGGTGATGCACAGAATACATATATAGGTGTTTCACAACATCAATGGCATGGATAACATCTATGATAGTGTGGATTGTGCCATATATATATATGTGTGTGTGTGTGTGTGTGTGTGTGTGTGTGTGTGTGTGTGTGTGTGTGTGTGTGTGTGTGTGTGTGTGTGTGTGTGTGTGTGTGTGTGTGTGCATGCCATGCACACCAGTCAAGTAGCCTGTATTGCTCATAATGTTGCATACAGGTATTGCAGTGTCCCTCCTAACACCTCCAGCAGATGGTAAGGTGCCTGGACAGTGTGCATGATTACACTCAGAGTGTGGATGTATCATAATAGCTGTACAAGTGTACTTGTACAGAAAAATCTCTGATTGATTTAAACAACATATGTTATATCAAAGGCATGGGATTACTGGTGGCATTATTCTGATATTGTCCATGATTGTCGTTGGTTCTATTAATGTTGTCTATGAACCTTTACCTGTGTCCCACTTGCTGGAGACTTTTGCTGAGATTACACTCATATTCAGGCAAATAATTTTGCACAGCTTCACAATATGCACCCTACCTCAATTGTATGTCAGATCCCTGTTAGATGTCCTCTGCATTATTCATGTAAGGATGCTTATCTCAAACAGACATCCTCCCCATTGTTATGTTACCTTGTGTGGCAGTCACATAATACACATTTTCACTGTGCAGTCCCTACTGTGCCATACTGACATGGGATTGGTGTTGCTGCTACAACTGTCTTAGATTGACATGCCCTCATCTGCTGTACGTTAGGTTTTTTTCACCTGCCTTCTTTACTTGCGTTCATTCCAACAATTCATCTGTGTGTCCCTATTCCACACACACACTTCCCCTGACTGTACCCTTACAGATCACTTACAGTACTTCAGTACAGAATGCCAGGAATGGGATTTCACAACACTCTGCACTGTAGAGATACTGTCCTTTGTTTGGACCATATACTTAACATTCATACTTCTCAAATGTCCGGACTTTTGCAGAATACCCAGATGTGTTCCTTATCAAATTTGTGGCTTTTTGCTATATCACTGGGATGATCTCAGGACTGATGTAACTCAATATTAAATACATTTGAGTTTCATACTTCAAATCCATCAGAACATGTATCTTAACACAAACCCCTGGTTATTCTAGTACATTTCCATAGGGCAAATATGTCACATATGTCCCTATTTCTGGGTCACTGTCCCCCCATTATGTTGGCCTTTGTCCAGATGTCTTGTATGAAGAGATTGAGACCTATCTGTGAAGCCCAGGTGATCACAGTGGCATTCTGTGCAAAGCACGAACCATCAGTGCTCTGACTTAAACAGGAGTGCTATTTATATTCACATACACAGTTTCCTGGCTGGCAACACTATTGCCAGCCAGAAAACCTCAGTTATTTATGTTTTAATGTGGTGTGTGGCATGAATATGCAATGTGCACTGCTGCTCACCATGTAGCACCATGCACACATATAAATTATGTGTAGGCTTTGCGCAAATCCTACATGGAGTTTACTGAATCCTGACGAATATTTTTGCATGAGCTACATGTTATGCCAATATCTGCTGCTCTATCTCTTCTTGGAACTATTGTAATACTACATTTTACCTGCAAGGAGGTAAATAAAAGCAGACAAGAGTGTCCAAGAGATGGCCAAAACTCTGTTTCTTTCCAGCATATTGAACCAGTAAAATGGGGAATAGTTGATTTAAGGGAATACATATGGGCCTCCCTCAGGCAATGCAGACAAGAGTAAAAAATATGATATGCAGCTAAGCGAAACAGCACAGTTATAAAATAAACCATCAAGCAATGAAAAAAAATAAGCATTAGCAAACTGAAAACTGAATGTGTGATTTATGTTTATTGAATAAGAAATGTAGCAAGTAAGATTTTTAGGTTTCTTTTTCTTTCTTTAAGAACACATTGAAAAGATCTGACCATTTCTTATATATAAGGATGGGATCAATAATAATAATAATAATATAAATGTAAGAACACATGCTCACTTACCTCAAAAGCAACAGTGATAAACAAGTAAAGATGTTTCACATAAAAGAAAATCAAATGTCCTATGCTACATCATCATCTTCTTATATTTTTTTTTAGATGAAGGAGGAACGCAACATTGTGGAAAAATGAATAATTGCAAGTCTGCACAACATGAAGTGTCATTTGCACGATGGCTGGTTAGTTTATGTAGGATTTAAGCAAGGATTTAAGCAATCCTTAAACAACATGGTTCATTCAAGCCCCATTTACTTGAATGAATAATGCCCATGCATGAGCCTTGTTTTAGATGATTGATCATTGTATTCTACCATACAGGGGGAAAAATAATGATAATACTCTTAGGAAATATGTACCGCAAGCAGTAGGTAGGAGAAAAGATCAAGCCAAGCCATATTTTTCAAGGAAGTTTAATCATGGAAGTGAAAGACAAGAGGCATCCACCAATTATAAACTTAGGATGTCCTTGAAATACACCGCTGATGTACACAAGTACACTGAAATAGTTAAGAAACATTGGCAAATTCTGCTGACTGATCATGAGGTAGCTGGCTTGGTGGACACAGTACCCAGATTTAGTTTCAGGAACAATAGATCTCTGAAGAGGAGACTCTGTTATCCGAGAGATGGGCAGATGAGCAATGGTAGAGGAGGGACGAGACCTTGTGGCAGTTGCAATTGGTGCCAGTATATAGACACTAGTGATCGCTTTTACCATCCAGATTTGGATCGAGATTTTCATTTTGACATTAGAGCTGACTGTCTGAGCCGACATGTAGTTTACTTAGCCAATTGCTGTGTATGTGCCAAATTCGATGTTGGGAAGACAGATAGGAGTTTAAAGGAACGTATCAGAGAGCATGTCTATAATATTAGGAAGGGTAATAAGGTGAATGCTTTAGCCAGACACGTTATGAATACTGATATGACCCACATTTTTAGATTCAGAGTCATAGCCCTGTTGCAGGAGAATATAAGAAGGGGAGATATCTGCAACAGGACAGAAAGTGTAGAAGCCATGTGGATAACTAAATTGATGGGTACAGAAGGACATGGCCTAAATGAATGTATTCCCCTGAGACCGAAACTTAAAATGAGGCCTCTTCGCAGATAAAGTCATAGGTTTATGTATATGTGTTTTTATATATGAAACTTTGACATATGAATTATTTATTTGTTTTTGTAGGTTAGGAATTGGTTATTAAAATATATTATTTATTGATATATAATGTTTATATATTTATATGTATTTATTTAGGAAGGAATATAGTATTTTTTGTCATCGTAATTTTTATCATTGTCTTGTATAAATATTGTCTTTTACATCTAGTTAGTTAGAATATAATTCATGTTACTATAGCTTTAAAGGATTTGCTTTAGTGATGCTTAGTCATATGACTTCAGACATGTGATATGCAGTGAGTATATAGGTGTGTCTGTTTTAAGTGCTTTGTTACACCTGAAGAAGCTAGATTGTGAAAGCGCTTGTGTTTTGCTCTCAGTAAAGGCCTATCCTGGATTTTACAGCTGTCTGCGTCTCTGTTTTATTTTACATTATTTCTCTGAGTTCAAGAGTTGTCGATGAAGGCCCAAAATTACTTTTGAGTTGTAAGCTAATTAAAATGCTCTGTTGATTGTACTACCACATATGAACAGAAGATGTCCACAAACATAAGTGTAAAATTAATGTTTTTTTCAGAACTATGTGTGAGTCAACTAGAGTTTTTATAATATATTACCTTCACTTTTTGGCAACACATGGCAGCTGCAGGTATATATTATGACCACTCACCAGTGGCTTCTCTGCTGGGCCTTTTACAGTTCGCAATTTATTTCTCAGAAATCCAGGCAAACTTGGACAGCCCAGCCTGTGGCTGATCAAGTTTGCTAACGATCGAGTCCCCTAACAATGTTAATATACTGCAGACAAGATTAACACAGACAAATGACTGATCACAAAGCCATGGATTAAAGTTAAATGCAAAAATTGCAGTATTATTCCCTGACATCTCTGCTAATACATTATAGACACTGTAGACCCAGTGGTTAAGTGATCTGGGTACTCAGCATCTGAACTTTGATCACTAAGTATCAAGAGTACTAATGAAATCCCTCTATGTGGCACATCTTATAAGTAAAGGCATCACACTTAGATCTAAGGATGTTATAATTCCATTATACTTGTCCCTCATCAGACCAATAATTGAGTACAATGCTCCCCTTTGCACATTCCTCACCAGACACCTGCAACAATTGGAGAGACCACGGAGGTTTCTCACCAAGAAATTACAGCGTACACAAAACAAGTATTACACAGAATGATTTTTAGACTTGTCACTGTATTCTGTCTCCTACAGGTTGCTAAGGGGTGACCTATGCTTCTCTTACAGGGCAGTCTCTGACCTAGTCCTGATGGAATGCTACACATATGTAAATAAACTGTATGAGAGTTACACGCTCCAACGATCTTAACCTAATCTCTGACATGAATAGGTCTTACTGTGGGAGACAGATACATCTCCCAGTGACTGCCACTTCTCTGGAACAAGCTTCCAATTCGCATGCAACAGAGCCCCCCCCCCCGACTCTATTCAAATGCAACCTAGATCAGTGGATGGGTGACTGGAAATTCACTGTTGGGGTGGTGTCCATGTCTATATTGGACAGAGGAAGTCAGCATTAACTGCCATAGACCCTTACTTCTGTGAACTTCACTCATCTAACCATCGACAACTGGGGCAACTCAGGGCAAATATGGCTAGGCTTGTAAGAGCTTTAGGGCCATTAGAATAGTAACCTTGTGTGAACCTATAATAAAGAATATAACATGAAATCATGTAATGTAGTGTGATGTGAACGTATGAGATTATAATGCTGTGTAATATACAGTGAGACATCAGGAACATAAAAATCTATAACAACTATATATAAATGTGCCTTAAAGATGAGAAGTTACTAACTTGGCTTTGACATTTTAGGCATTTGTAGGAAAGAGAAAATGTTTGTCACATATGAGAACATTTTTCAACACACACGTCTTGCCAAAAAAAATCTGAAAAATAGATGGCTGCACAAGAAAGATGGTCTAAAGCTGAAGTAAGGTAATGCCTCCTTGGATCAGAGAACAGTATCTGAAACCACAAGTCAAATAAATTGACCACAAGATCTTCTTCTGACACACAGATTTATGCTTATGTTTTGTGTCTGCAAGAAAGCAATCAGTGAGAAATTCAAGTTTACTGAGTCATAGGTCAGAGAGCTATATAACAATGCATAAAATGCAGGATAGAAGGCCAGTTTCAATTTAAAACTTATAAGTACAATATCCACATCAGCAGTGCTGTACACACGGAGGTCTGCAATTTTCTGGACTGTTTTTACTACATTACTAATTTAAGTTTCATGAAAACATGGATTTAATATATAAAGAAAACTATTAGTAAACGTAAATGGAAAATGTATTCCGTTTTACAGCTTAGCAGCATTTTACATCAATGTACAGTAGTTGCAAAAATGACACCTAAATATTTTCATCAGCGGACAGTACTTATGTTTAAATGACTTCTCTCAGCAGAAGTACTCCATTTAACAACAATATGGGTTTTTCTTGTAATCTTTCTTCTGAGTATTGCATATTTGCACTTGAATGCCTCAGTTTGCCTTGATTTATTTTAATCTGAAATAGTATGAGGCACCACAGCAAATATTTATCAGCCAGTCAGTTCTCAGCCTCATGTAACCACGCCAGCCATCAAAGTAACTTATTATAGACAGTAAGTGGTTCCCAAATGTTTAAAATGCCAAGACCATCTTAACTTACTTCTGCTAGTAACAGGTATATATTTTGTTTCAAATTAAATTAAATTCTGACACAAGGTCATATTTAAAAAAATGCATCTTGGGAGATAAATGCAAAACAGCTAAAGGAACCAAATTACATAGATGCAGTTTTTTCATAGTAGCACAGACTGATGTTTCCATGCCTGATGTGTTCAAAAAATAACAGGTAATTAGCTTACACAGAGTCATAGTAATTGCCACATGAAAAATGAGCACAGACCAATTATTTTAATCCCCTGCTTGCCAAGCAACAACTTTGTCCATTGCTAAATAAAATAACTACACCCATTTGTGTAATGATATGTTCTGTAAGTGCTGTATGCAGTACTGATTACAGCAGTATTTCATAGCAATGTTTCAAAAAGAGGAGGCACTACAGAGGAAAGCATTATCATAAAAACAAATGCTTTATTCACAGGAAACAAAGCCTTGTGATATGGACTTACAAAACAAAATGCCTGACATTATCCAGGCTATAGTCACAGTTTTTATGTACAGCACAATTGAAAATTAATTGTACATCACTAGTTGCTACTCAGTGGTTAACAAAATCCAAAATGTATAATACCACTACATGAAATGTCAGAGTTACTGTCCTTTTGAAATAAAACTCAGTTAAGTTTTGTGTACATAGAAAAGTTACTCCTATACCATCTAAGAGTAGCTTGTAGCTTGCTAAGTGATAAGTGATACATTAAAAAACTAAATAGTAGACATGATAGTTTGGATCGTTTAGTTCATTGGTGGTTACCTTCTATGCAGAGTTTACAGGATCTCCCTTTATGTGTATGAGCATTTTGGGGTTATTTTAATTTTTCCAAAGATCCAAAGGCAAGCTGCAGATGAACTGAAAACTTTTCAAGTAACGCACAGTTGTGAGTTTTGTGTGTGTGTGTCTTTCTTACATGGTAGCCAAGCATCCTGTCTTTCTTAGCCCTGTGGCTACTAAATAGAAACCAACTCCATGTGACACTGAATTTGTCAAAGTGAGTAATCAGGAAATGAGGGAAGAAATTAACTCCCATGTATTGGAAAGACAGTCATATTCCTTATATTATTCCAAAAAATGGGACCAGTTTTATCCCTTTCAAAAATATCAGTTGCTTTATTCTGCAACATGGGACATTAGCTGATAATTTGAACAATTATATGATTGCACTTTAGTATGCATACATGGCTTTCTCACAGTTTCCTATTTGTGCTGACTCTTTTTACAAAGACAGGTTAAGAAAAGATAAATCTCTTGAAACTGATCCACTAAAGGAAAATTTGTATTCCTCCCAAAGCCATAATTTTTGGTGGGGAAACAATCAGCCATATGTCCCAGGACTACATCATTGCATGTTTAAGTTATTTAACCATTCCAGAGACTGTCACACATTACACAATAGTGTTAATTTCTAAAGCTACAGCCTTTATCACAAAACAGTAGTCAAACTGAAATAAAATTTTTGTTTAATTGGTTGAAACTGATTCATATTTAGTCTGTATTTCAAAGTCAAAGTAAACTAAATGTTAATTCAGAATCACACAAGTACAAAAAAAAAGTGAAATTCCATATCTCCACACTCAGATGTGTAGATACCACATAGACTCAGTACGACAAGACATTAATACATATATAACTATATATAACTACCTACCATATACCATAATGTTCTAGACAGATCATCCCAATTTTGCACAAAAATTAAACTCACTTTAACATTTATTATACACTGATCTCTTTGCTTGCTTGAGTATTGCACAGTACTGAAGTAAGACACTGCATTAAAGACTTACAATGAGTATTGCCCAAAATGAGACATTCATGAGTATTGCACTGTGACTACGTTACAGGCTAGCATTAGATATTGCACTATAAGGAGACATTTCTCTGGCCTTACTACTACCCCTGATGACCAGTGAATTGACTCGACTTACAGATTATTGAAATAATATTGGACTGAGACAGGCAGTCAAGTTATTGCACAATTTGAGATGGTCTTCCACATTGAACTGATGACCCAGATGGTCATCATGGAGTGTGATTGTTGCCAGAGTTCAACAGTCTGATGGCCTGTGGGAAAAAACTGTTTAAGAATCTCGTATTTCTCAATCTTATGCTGCAGATGCACTGTCCAGCTGATAGGTACACAAACAGTAAGTGAGCAGGATGGGAACAGTCATTAATTATCCCTTTATTCTTGCCTACACATCTTGGACATGTGAAGGTCATGGATGGCTGGTAGGGTGGTCTTGATGATCCTCTCGGCTACCTTCACCACTCACTGGAGAGCCTTGCACTCAGAGATACAGCAGCTTCCATGCCACACTGTGAGGATGTTTGTCAGGATGCTTTCTATTGTACTCCTATAGATGGTTGACAGAACTGTCAATGGTACGTTTTCTCTCCACAACCTTCTCAAAAACTGTAGCCTCTGATGTGCCTTCCTGACAATGGCATTTGTATTGGTAGACCAAGACAAGTCCTCATCAATATGCAACCCATGAAGCTTCATGCTACTCTCTCTCTCTACTGTTTCTCCATTGATGGTTAGAGGAGAATATTCCTTGTGGTTTTCCCTGTAGTCCATGATTTTTTCCTTTGTTTTGCTCACATTTAGTGCCAAGTTGCTACTGTTACACCAGGTAATCAGTTGTTCTATCTCAGCCCTGTATGCTGCCTCATCATTTTTGCTGGTGAGGCCCACCACTAGTGTATCATCAGCAAACTTCATGATGTGGTTAGTGTTGCACCTTGCTGTGCAGTCATGTGTTAGCAGGGAGAACAGTAAGGGACTCAGTACACAGTCTTGAGGAACCCCAGTATTCAGAGTGATGCTATCCAAGGAGTTATTTCCTAAACACACTTCCTAAGGTCTGTCTGTGAGAAAGACCAGAATCCAATTACAAAATGGCGTGTTAATGTCTAGTTTAAGCAACTTCTTTACCAGCTGTATAGGGATGAATGTATTAAAAGCATGGCTGAAGTCAATGAATATTAACCACATGTAGCTGTTTTTAATTTCTAGATGGTCCAGCGATAACTGAAGTGCTAGTGGTATGGCATCCACAGTAGAGAGGTTTGCTTGGTAAGCAAGTGGCAGTGGGTCAAGATCCACAGGTAGCTTAGATGTTATTGCTTCTTATAGGTTCATAGGTGTTTACTAGACTAATGACCACAAGGGCTTTTTTAAGCCTAGCCATGCATCCCAAATCTCTGACAAGTTCTGATACCCTTGATAAGTGTAAGCATGGGCCTGAGAGATGAACCATTTACAGGTTGCCTGTGCCCATTAGAGACATAGGTGCCAAACCAGGGATAAAGTTCTGATCTCCCATCCAATTGCCCAAGTTGTACTTGAATTGGGTTAGGGAGGAACTCTGCTTCACATGGATAGGGAGCTTGTTCCATAGATGGGGTAGTCTCTGGGATACATACCTATCTCTCCAGCAGGTCCTATTTATACCACAGGCAAGGTTTAAGTCTTTAGAACTGGTAATTCTGGTGCTATTTCTTTTGTAGATATGCAGGAGGCCCATTAGAGTGGAGTCTGACAATGCCCTGTATTCCAGGCATAGATCTCCCCAAAAAATCCTGTAGGAGACATAATAGAGGGATAGGGCCTTGAGGTGGTCTGCATAGGACATATTACTTATGCCCTGTATTCTTTTAGGGAGGAACCTCTGTCGATGTTCCAGTTGTTGGATAGGCCTAGTTAGGTACATACCAAAGGGGGTATTGTACTCAATGATAGGTCTGATGAATGCCAAATACAGTGGAACAATGACTTCCTTGGACTTGGATGCCATATCTTTGTTTATAAGTTGCACAATGTAGAATGACTTCTTCACCACTGTAGACACATGATGATCAAAGGCTAAATTACTATCTGTGTGTGTCCCTAAGTCCCTCACTACTAGGTCAACTCTAAGGCATGTCTTGTCAATATGATACTTACCAGGGATGGATGACTTCCCAAAGGATACTGTTATGCATTTCTTGCCATTGCTCTGACACCAGTTGTTTGTCTGTGTCACCCCTCCTGGAGTACATTTGTGTCAGTGTCATATTCAATGACAGCTCCTAATTTGCAATCATCTGCAAATTTAGTCAGCCAGAGACCACTGAGATTGGCTTTGACTTCTGAGAAGTAAATGCCAAAAAGGAGCGGTCCAAGGACTGATCCCTGAGGCACTCCACTTGTGACCAGCCACTCAAAGCTTTTCATCACAATGGAAGTTAGGGCTACAGGGCATGATAGCAGTGACTTCTTTGGTAGTTGTATTATTGTCATATTTTTGAAGTATTTAGGAACTATTTGCTGACTAAGAGAGATATTAAAGATATCTATGCGGACATCTGTTAGTTGAATTGCACAGTCTCTGAGTACTTGCTCAAGGATGTTGTCAGGCCCAGCTGCTTTTATAAGGTTCATAAGATGATACTAGGCTATTGGCCTGGAGGCCCTTATAAGCCTAGCCAAGAATTTTGTCCATGCTCCCACAAAGTCAGCATCTGTTTCCCCTATCCAGCAGGGACACAGATGGGATCCCAGGGTTCTTTTTTCTGTTTCCCATCCAGTCATCCAGGTTCCTCTTAAAGAGGGCTAGAGAGGTACTATGCTTGACATGGAGAGGAAGTCTATTCTGTAGATGGGGGAGTCTTTGCAACAGAAATGTATCCTACTGACAAGTTCAATTAATGCCACAGACCAGGTTGAGGCCTTGTATGGGCTGTGTGAGTGGAGTTTGACTTATGGATATGCAGCAACTTCCTCAAGGCTGGGTCTAAGATGGCCTTGTATGCCAGACATATATCACATCTGAGCAGTCTGTATGAGACTGAGTAGAAGGACAGGGCTTTTAGCCTATCAGTATAGGACAGGTGTTTGAGACTCTAGATTTTTCTGGCCAGGAACCTCTGTGGTCTCTCCAGCTGCTGCATGTGCTTGGCAAGGAAGGGGCATTATACTCAATAATGGGTCTGATAAGGGAGGAGTACAGGGATGTTATGACCTCCTTGTTCCTGGATAAAATACCCTTACTTATAAGGTGGGCCATGTAGAAAGCCTTCCGTACAACGGAGGCAAAATGGTGGTCAAAAGTCAGGTTGCTATCACCCTGGGTACCCAGATCCCTCAACTGATTGCATGCTTAGTACGTTATTAATGTGATAATTAGAGAGGACTCCATTTTCCCCAAAGGCTATAATGATGCATTTCTTGACATTCAGTTTGTGGCCATGCTTCTGGTACCAGTCATTGTTTGGGTAAGGCCCTCTTGGAGAATGTTTGCATCACTAGGGGAGTTTAAAACAGCACCCAAATTGCAGTCATCTGCAATCTTGGTCAGCCATTGGTTTTGGCTTGCACCTCAGAAAAGTATATCCCAAACAGTAGAGGCCCCGAGGTCAATCCTTGGGGTTCACCGCTCATTCTGGTTCTACTACTAGAGGTGGCTTCCCCTATTTTGACTGAGTGGGTTCTATCAGTGAACCAGTTAGCTACCCATCTTGTAACACATGGGTTGTTGCCTAGCTGGGAGAGTTTATCTATTATGCCTGAGTGGGGAATAGTGTGGAAGGCTTTGTCTAGGTCAAGGTAGGTGGTGTGCACTGTCTTCTTCTCATCCATGGGTTTGGTGACTGTTTCAAAGAAGTCGACAAAGTTTAACAAGCATGATCTCCCTTTGACAAAACCAAACTGTGTGGGGTCAAGTGTTTGGAGGTTGCCAATGTCCTAGTTTATAAGGTCCATGACAATGCGTTCCATGGCCTTGCAGATCAGGTTAGTTAGGTTGATATGCCTATAATTGCCTGGGCCAGTGGATGCTTCAGCCTTGTGTGGAGGAATCACAGTGGCTGTCCTCCATTCCCAGGCTGTCAGGTACTGGACCCCTTTGGAATGGCAACGTAAACTAAGCCAATTTTTAAAGTCAATCATTTTCTGTTTGTATTGAGGCAATGTCCACTGGACATCAGCTTGATTGAGGATGAGCACCTTCTCGTTTTGACTGGTGGGCATTTCTGTCACTGTTGTTTTGCTCCCTTCTTCAAATCTGATGAAGTAGGCACTGAGCATGTTAAGGAATTCCTTATTGTCCTAACAATGTGAAGATAAGGGCCTTTAGTCTGTTATTTGCTGTGTACCTTGCCACAGCACCTGGAGTCATTTTGGTCAGAGAAGTAGCTCTGAATCTTCCTACCATAGTCACATTTGGCTTCTGTCTCTCTTTTGTTCAGATTTGCCTCTGGCTGTTCTGAGGGCATCTTTGTCTCCAGACTTAAAGGCTGCATTCCTTGCTATCAGGAGCTCATACACCTCACTAGTCAACCAGAGTTTCTGATTGGCATGTTTGATGATGTTTTTGGTGACTGCTAAATCATCCACACATTTTATTTTAAAAGAAACCTTACAATCAGTTACTTGAACAGATGAGATCAGATTCATAAACCCCTGTTAAAGAGAGCAAAGGATGTATGCAAGTGTTATGCAAACAGTTACCAGTGGTAATTTAGGGACTTGGTCGCCTCATCAGGGGTAAGGCAAATGACCCCTTAATAGAACATTCAATTGACAACCAGCATTTTTTTTAATTAAATCATTTTTAGTATTTTGAACTAATGTAGCCACATCAGCAGCTTTACAACAGGTAGACTTGTCTGAGCCACAAGATCAACACACAACATGGTCAGGATATTACACTGATTCCATGCACAAACACCTTCAGTATGACCACAGTTTGGCCACATTTATCTATCTGTGCTGATGCAAGTTATCACATTTGGTCAGTACTATGTCACCACCTCACCCACAATAGTAAGCATGGCATTGACTGATTTTTCACTTCCTCCTTTACCAAGCCTGCCACAGATCAATTCTGCTTCTCTGATAACCCAGTAAGTGACTGATTTACATCTCAAAAACACAGATGTCTTCCCTACTGGAATGTGAATGCGCAGATGCAGGTTATCACAGCTGACCACTGTTCAGGTGGCATCTATTTAGTCCATTTGGCCAACATCTATCCACTATACTTTCAGTTACCTAGAAACCAATGAATTTGTCAAACTCTCAGCCATGCAGTAAGCAGATTACTATCCTCTGAGCCCTTCAGCCTAGCTGGTTTGGTAGTTAATAACTCATGCTAGCACTTCTTACATCTTAACTATACCATACCCATTCTACCAAGTCTGGCGGTGGTTTGTGCAGGCCCCTACTTATGATATAGGCTGCCTTGTCCACTATCAAGCAAGTCATTCTCCTACACTCAAAGACTTTACTAATTCTGGTGTTGACTGTTTGTATTACACCATCAGATGCTTCCTGTTTAAAGAGCAGGCTAAAACCACATGATCTGTTTCAGCCATTATGAATAATGTACTTAAACTCATCTGCCAGTATTCTACTGCAAACACTTTCTATTTCAGTTATTGTGCCATGCTATGTCTTTAACTTCACTTTACCATCGTATAAGTTCTGCCTCAGGCTGTAACTCCAGGCTTCATAGATGCTGATGGATACGAAACACTTTTCCATGATACTAAATCTGTATGAACGCATGTCAGGATTTTCTTGACTGCAGATTGGGTGTCCCACCCCCACATTTCGAAAGGTAAGATTTTTTTTCTGTGTTCTTAGGTTTCAGCAAAAATAGTGCTATTCCCTTTAAATCATACATTTGTTTCCTTGTATTTTTTCTTAAGCTTTTACTTCTGTAACATATCTTATTTTACTACTGTAAAATTACAACAGAACAAGATGTCACACAGTAATCCTTTTTTTCTCTACTAAATATTTACTCCACATTTTGCAAAGGAGGATGTGGGTCTCCTTCCTGTTCAGCATTGTAGTTAGAGGACAATTATTGCATCCTTAAATAATGATCCTTATATTCTCTTTAAGATTTTCTGTCAATAATCACGTAATGCTTTCATATTCTGTGGATTCTTGTCTTAACAAACAGCTTCTTATTGATCCATAACATTTTTCTCCTTCTTAATATACTTTCAAAGTTTTTATTCAGGATAAACATAAACTAAGTGAAGATGCACATATATGTGAGCATAACCTTTATAATCTTTATTTCTCTCCATGGCTAGGAACCTACAGCTGTAAAACAGAAATTAAAATTTAATTTGACAAGCAAATCCAATGTTCTTGACACCAAACTTGTGTTTAGCAAGTGAACATTATAGTATGTTTTTAAAAGACAGTGGACACCCTACAATGCTTAACTGGTTGGTGTAGCCAACATGCCATTTTGGTGGATATTTTATGGCTATATTAACTAATCAGCTCTGTGGCCTAGAGGCATAAAGTCCTTTGTCCAGATGACCCAGTATTAAAAGTGACGCAGAGACTGGAGAAACGTGAGGTAAGAGGTTATAAGTGGCGCATGTCAGCTTTAGCCATCCTCATAGGGCAACTGGCCTTATGTTACAAGGACACCTAGTGAGGAATTAATGTTACTACAAGTTTGACAGCCATACAAACAATTTATCCACCTCTGTTGGCTAACAAGGGTAAATCCCTGACTACAACCCATGCAAACCAGGTTGGTATAACACTTCAATCACAAATTGGGATTACCATGAAGAAAATAAGCATGATGGGGCTTTACTAGTTTGCCACTTTCAGAAAGACAACATGGAAATTAATACTTGGAGAGCACACTTCAGTGGTTAAACTTCTGGTGGAGAGTCAACGCCTCACTGGACCACTGTCTTAAAGAGGACGAGGTAGAGCATTGATCCACATGGGCCAATTTCAGGCTCAGACCAGGAAATAAAAGAACTATGAACAGTGAACTGAGAGGTACAAATGAGAAGAGAGTAAGCAATTTCAGTCCAATAAATATATATATATATATATATATATATGTATATATATATATATATATATATATATATATATAGTGAACTGAGAATTAACCTACTATATGCTGAGGGCCTTACTGGGTGATCTGTGGTTATGGCCATAACAAAATCTGAAACAAAAACAAGACAAATGCCTAAATGATGGTTCCCCTTTCTTGTCCCTTGCTGCAGAAAAGGCCACCATTGGGCGTGCATTGTAGTAGGTATGTCATGGAGGTTGTTATTGCAGGCTGAAACTATCAGCCTCTTCAGAGCACTGCGTTCAGAGCTTA
This sequence comes from Protopterus annectens, assembly GCF_019279795.1. Lineage (NCBI taxonomy): Eukaryota > Metazoa > Chordata > Ceratodontiformes > Protopteridae > Protopterus > Protopterus annectens. Next base: position 630,679,466 of record NC_056748.1, on the reverse strand, counting down.
CAACGGAGTATAGCTGCAGTTTTTTGAGACGGTCTGCATAGGGCATCTCTATGAGGCCGGTAATCCTCTTTGTGAGGTATTTCTGTGGCCTTTCCAGTTGTTGTAGATGTCTTGTGAGGTACATACCACAAGGGGCATTGTACTCTATAATGGGTCTAATGAGTGACAAGTAGAGGGGAACAATGACCTCTTTTTTCCTGGATGAGAAACCTTTTGTGATGAGGTGTGCCACATAGAAGGATTTTCTGACTACTGTGGCGATGTGATTATCAAAGGAGAGACTACTGTCCACCTGTGTCCTAAGGTCTCTTATCACACTTTCAGTGTTAAGTAGACTACCACCTATGTGGTATTTCATGTGTACTGAGTTTTTACTAAAAGGAATGACAATGCACTTTTTGGCATTGAGCTTGAGGCCATGGCTTTGACACTAGGCATCTGTCTCAGCAAGGCCCTTTTGTAGGATGTCTACATCTTTTGGAGTTTTGATTATGGCCCCTAGTTTGCAGTCATCTGTAAACTTCATTAGCCAAAGACCTTCTGTGGTGGCCTGTACTTCAGAGAAGTAGATACCAAACAGGAGAGGACCCAGGACTGAACCCTGTGGTAATCCACTTTTATCACTGGTCTGAAGCTGGATTTGGAGTCTGCTACTTTCACAGTGTGGGTTCTGTCAGTGAGCCAGTTGGCAACCCATCTTGTAACATAGGGATTTATACCTAGTTTAGTGAGTTTATCTATAATTCCAGAGTGGTGGATGGTGTCAAAAGCCTTGGCGAGATCTAGATAGGCTGTGTGAACCACCTTACCCTCATCTACGACTTTGGTGACTGCTTCAAAGAAGTCTATCAGGTTTAGGAGACATGATCTGCCTTTTACAAACCTGAACTGGGTGGGGTCCTGAGTTTGGAGATTACCACTGTTATTGTTTATAAGTTCCATGATGATACGCCCCATAGCCTTGCAGACCAGGCTCATTAGACTAATGGAGCGGTACTTTCTGGGGTCTGTGGTGGCTCCCCCTTTGTGGAGTGGGATAACTGTTGCTGTGCGCCATTCAGTGGGCACATAGACTGAGGTGAGGCTATGATTGAACATGGTACTTAGGTGGGGTGCCAGTTCGTTGTGTAGTTCATGTAGAACACAGCCTGGGAGGTCATCAGGTCCCATGGATGCTGTGTTTTTAGCTTTGGATAGTGTGTTTTTTACCTGTGCAGCCGTGATTACAGGAACTTTGCATTCTTCTGGTATAAAGATGGGCCCTTTAGGGGATGACAGAGGGGTAAAGTTAGCACTGAACCTATCTGCCAGGATGTTGGCAATATCCGTTGGTTCTGTATATTTAGTGCCATTGTGCTGTAACTCAGAGCAGATCTGAGTGTTGCCATTGAGATTCTTAACATAGCTATAGAATGCTTTGTGGTTGTCTTTAGAGTCAGTGGCGATTTTGTTTTCATAACTAGCTTTGGAGGATTTTATGAGGGATCTCAGCTTCTTACTGAAGCTGACCAGGGAGTTTCTCCAATCATGGGATTTTACTCTTTTTTTGCAACAGTTTCTTTCTTCTGTTGTAGAGTTTGTTTATGGCAGGGGACCACCAGATTGGCTTCCTTTTTTGGAGGATAGGATCTTGGTTCTGTTAGGGCTCATGTAAGTGCTTATAAAGTGCATTTGTGTAGGATTCAGCAGTCATACCTCTATTGTCCGTCAGCATGGGTGTCGTAAAGTTTGCCACTTCTGTCTTAAGAAGCGTGAAGTTGGCTTTGGAGAAATTTTTTACTGTGGTTTCCCTAATGGGGGGTGGGGAGGGATGTGGATGTCTAGGGGGATTAGCTTATGGTTGGATCTGACCAACGAGGAATTGACCTCCGTTGTGGAGCACCAGTTGCCCATGTTGGTAATAACCAGGTCTAGGATATTGCTGCCCCTGGTGGGGGTGTGGATAAGTTGATCCATGGCATTGGAATTTATGAATTCCAGAAAACGTTGAGCACAAGAGTTGGTGCATGAATAGTTTTCCCAGTTAATGGTAGGGTAGTTGAAATCACCCATTATTAGGGTGTTAGGTTGTACCCTAATATTTTCCAGTGTATTAAGAAATGAGGAGTGGGAATCCTGGGGCATGGTGGGGGGATCTGTAGCAAGCTACAATTTGGATTGCGATCTTGCCCAGAGTTAGTTGCACTTGGATAATCTCTGATGCATTATGCTGAGCAACTAGTCTGGAGGTGTGGATATCCTTAATGAATATGGACACACCTCCGCCTTTAGTGTTTCGGTCCAGGTTAGGTGGCCAAAAGGTGTGGTATGAATTATAGCCTGGTAATGCAGGGGTACTCTCTGGAGCCTTGAACCAGGTCTCTGTCACTGCACAGATGTCAATGTTCTCCATTTTAAGGAGTGCCTCGAGAGAGTGCATTTTGAAGTTTAGACTTTTAGCATTGAGTAGCAATACCCTCAGATTCTTCTTGCCTGTACCTGTTAGGGTGGTGAATTTGTCATTTGAACCTTGCCTAAAAAAGGCACTATAGGGGTGGCTAAAGCCTTAGCCAGTATCCGGAATCCCAGGGGCGACAGGTGCAGGCTATTTCTGGCAAAGCATCGTGGCTTGTCGATCATGTCATCCCAGGCAGACAGATGCTGGATCCCCTTAGAATGACACCAGAAGCTTAGCCAATTGTTGAAATCAATCATTTTGTCCTTGTACTGTGGTATCATTCTGGGTGATGGCAGGATGCTACTCAGGGCTAGGGTCATACCTGCCTGGGCTACAAGATTGGACAGCTCCTCCCCTTTTCATGTAGTCCAAGGAGGTATGTCTCAGGTCATTCACACCAACATGGACAATGACAGAGTCATATTTGTACTTGTTGTGGAGTGACATGAGTGCATGCATTATGTGGTGGATCCTGGCACCCAACAGGCAGCTGACAGTACCTTTCTCCTTGTTTAGCCTGGTGAGTGGAACATCAGTGTGCCTGACTATAGAGTCACCTATGACTAGAGTGTTGGGTACGTTGTTATGCCTTATGGGCTGTGGTTGAGTGGCACACTGAGTTTGTGAGCTATGTGTCATTTGGGTTGTGTTGGGGGGTGGAGGTTACTTGTGTTTCTGCTTTGGAGGTCCCTGTTGCTTGGGCAGGTTTTTACTGAGAGCCTCCGCAAATGTAGATGTGTGTTTTGTGTTTCTATGTGTGTGTTTTGGTGGTGTAGGTTTTGAGGGACTATGTGCTGAGTGTGGTGTGGTGCAAGCGTTTACCTTCTCCTCTTGACTGTCTAGTCCAGTCTTGGGTGAAGAGAGCTTTGCTTCCAGTTTGGCTAAATAAGTGCATCTCTCACAGGTTGCAGTGTTGGATGGTAGGAGGAGAGGGTTGTCTGTGTACAAGAGGCAATTACTGCATTGCTCCAAGATGCCCAGATTCATCAGGTAGACAGGAGAAAACACCGGGAGCCGACCCTTAGACATGCCTGGATAGGTGCTTATTTGTTAAAGTGCTTTTTTGTTAAGTTTCCAATATCGTACAGGCATTCTTCACGCATAACACAAACAGAAAGTAGCACAAAGATTATACAGGTAAACTGTTTTGTATGATTTGGATTGTGCAGCTTGGAGATTTATAAGATTTATGAGCAGATAAAATAACCTTGCTTTGTAGTTATAACATTGTGTGTATGTCTGTGCGTGTGTGTGTGTACGTCTCTCTCTCTTTATATATATCTGTACTTACATATGATCGTATGCCACTTTGTAAATGAAGCAAAAAATACATCTCAACTAATCTAGCACAAATGCTTGAAGCAAAACTCTCAATTATTTTTGTTTTTTTTTGCAAAGTGGCACGCTTTCTTGCACCCCACACCTCCATCTAATTGTATTTTTATATACCAAGTCTGACAATGTACTACAGTGTGGAAAGGGCAACATCACTGATCTCTCTCAGAAAAAAAAAAGCCAGTATGTGTGATTAGCTTATTTTCAATTACACATACTGGCTTTTTACCAAAGGAGTGCGCCATATTTATATAATGGCCCAAAATGATAGCTAGAGACTCTTAGCTGAATTCAATTAACCTTAGTTTCTCCTTAGCAGTGAATCCTTTAGTCCAGAGGAAAAAGGCCAACAAAGACCATTTCTCCAAAAATCTTTATAAGTCAGTGGATCAAAATGTGAAAATAAAGCAATGTGTGAATATGTTTATAAGTAGCATAATGTGAACTTTTAACTTTTTTCTAGGTTTGTAAAGGTTCACAACCTACCAGCAATTATCTTATTCTAGGAAGGTTGGATCCTTCAGTCTTAGAAATGTAACTTTTAAAGGAATTCATATTTTAGGTACACTCAACATAGTATAATTTAATGCCTGGTAAATCTTTTACAGCAGCAAATTGAGAAAGAAATGTACCTAGACTGTACTTGATCACTCCATCCACAACAGCTGGTGCAAAGGACAGTATCCTTTTTTTAAATCATCAAAATTTCATTTAAAACCAAAACAGTAATATACTAACATGTCTTCTTAAATTTGGTCATCTAAAAATGCCTTCATCTATCTTCAACTACTGAACTAATGGTAAGGTGATGAATAAATGATCACACTAAAATGTATCTTGAGTTTCTAGTCTGTAATTCATATTTATCCTTGCTGATTGTACTTCCCCAAAAATATTAGTATCCGTAGTCCTTCAGAAATCAAAGTTTGTTTGTGTCTTTTGGCTTTTCCTGGTTTAGGGGTCGCCACAGCGGAACTCCGGTCCGCTAATGATTGGTAGTTGATTTTTACGTGCCGAGTACCAGCCCTGACACAGAACCTTCAACAAAGGTACGCCCATTCATGCATGTCTCCACGCAGAAAATGCTTTAGTTGAAAATTGAACCGGGCAGCATCTTACTGTGAGGCCACAACGCTACCGCAGCACCTTCACAGCGGGTACTTAGCTTATTTGTTATGGCATTAAGGAGTGCCATCCGTCAGATATTTTCCTTGACAGGAATTGAGAGTTTTTGTTGTGAAAACCATATTCAGTGAGTTCTAGTATTTATTGACAGTATTGTTTCCTTTTAATGGATAATCTGGGATGCATGAACTTGTGACAAATATCAGATATAGAGATTCATAGGTAAGTAGTGGGCTAGATGCCCCAACATGCCATTTTATGCCTAGTCAGTTTCCCTTTAGGTGCTTGAATGAACCTATCCCATTTTGTGTTGGATCGGCATTGCCCATGCATTGGTCAATAATTATAGTTTTTCCCTAGTGAGAATAACTGGGATCAAAGCATAGATAATTTGAGGGGATCCATGCATGGGATAATACATTTATGAACTGCTTCTGACCATTAGTTGCACAAGTGGCAGTCCTGGAGGTTGGCATAATGATTAAGGTATTTACCTTAGATAGAGGGTACAGAATTTGATTCTCATGTGGGGTAATTGGGCAAGCTTAAAATGGTTCACAAGGGAAGTTAGCCTAGTATTAATCAATGAACCTATGATCATCTACTTGTTCTTCATTCTTGTACCTCAGCTGACATAAACAAGCTGTGCAAGCCGATTTGTTTTAAGATATCAGAATAATTGGTGTGTCTTTCAGTTTATTTAATGTCTGTTAAACTTACAATATATAATATGGTTAGTTTTGACTCCAGCACAATATTGTGAGTACGAGCAAGAAAACATGAAATGGACTTCGGAAAATATCTCACAAGAAATACCATGCAAAGACTTGTTGACTTTACTATTAGAGCTTCTTCAGTCTGGTTGGTTTTACCTGCTGTTTTTATTTTGTATATGTGATAGCTTCAGTAAATGTGCTAGTTAACTGGATTTATAATGTGATTATCAGACTGTCAACTTTTTCCTAAAAATGAGTACAAAACTGACCACAAATTTAACAACATTAAGGATTTACTACAAAGCAAAATTCAAATCCCTGCCTGTGGGCCTTAAGTAATTCAAAACATGTTCTGTTCCACTGCTGATCAAATCTCTAAAGCCACCACAATTACATTTTTACAGTCTTCTCAACCAATGTTTAGATAAGTCAGTGCCAGGCAGATGTATGCTGGAAAATTCTGGATAAACTGCTATAGTAGAACTCCCAAATAAGCAAGCAATAAAATAGGAAGAAAAAATTATATTTTTCGTAAGAAAATTGTTTTACCATCAGTCTGAAGGAGGTATGTAGCTCTGCAGTGATCAGAAAACATCATTAGGAAGAAAAAGACTATTTATTTACATTTGTGTACCGGGAAAGTCCAACTGGGCACATGTATCTATTTTCAGAGGAGGCTCAGGTAGAAATGCTCCAAGGTAACATATTTAATGCAATCAATGCTCCAAGGTATCACATTTAATACAATCAATGGCTACACATGAACTGAAGGCAGCTAATGCTTTAAAAAATAAGAAGGCTTTTTCTATCTAAATAAGGAATATTAGAAGGGATGGATGCTACAGCACTAAATTTGAACTGAACAGCACTAGTAGTTGTGATAGTAAGACTACTAGTTCTGCTAGTAAAGCCATGTCCTGCCTGACAAATTTAACTAAAAAAAAAAAAATCTCTCCATCACACCTGTATGCCACTTCCCATGAGACTTTTAACATCTTTCTTCCAATGATTACTATATGACCACATCCTGGAAACTATTACCAAAAGTAAAAGAACTTCTCCATTAGTCCAGACAATTTAACTTGTCTTGATATTAAGAAGTAGTGAGTTTTTTGCTGAGTCCCTTCTTTAACTTAATATTGGACTCTGTACATGTTTTATGCTGACAGTGTTAAACAATTGTCATTGTTGGACTAACTGTGAAAGTTATTGTCTCACTACCGACATTAGTATTATCTAAAGAGTAATGGAATGAATCCTAGTCAATCTCAGTAACAGCAAAATTAGCAACTTACAAATACTCAGTCCTAGTTAGTACATTTTTCCGAAAGGTTGGTGTTGATTGTTTAATTTAGTTGACTTTTCTGGAGGATCTAACTAACACCATTGATAAAGGTCATTCTGTTCCTGCTGCTTATCTTTGCTTTACTGAGGCATTCGGTTTGATTCAGGCATTGTTGATAAATTTATAAATCTGCCAGCTTAAATATTAACCTCTAAGTTATGCAATAATTCTCTGTTATAGATGCGGGGTAAAAGGATGCAAAACTGTTTTCTTTTACTTGATTAGGCACTAGTGGAATCTTTCAGGCTAGATGTTAGATCCTCATTTCTTTGACATGTACTTCAATAATGTTAAAGCAGATGTCCACAGTTTGTGGAATTGTGATTCACCAGCTTTGCAGATGACTATTATCATGATCCAAAAATATGTTAATCCCGCTACATTCCGGTCTTATTTGGCCAATTTTAATATAACACTCTGATTTGACTGTATGTTACACAATATGCATCCCAGCTTAAATGACTTCAATGTTTCCTAACTAAGAACTGCAAATAGGCTTCCTTAACTATTGGAACAGATAAAAAGTTTGTCACGTTTTTCCACAGTATTGCTTCCAGACATTAATAGACCTGTGTAAAGAACTGGGTGAAAAGTTTGGCTAAGTTGAGGTAAGCTGTGTTACCTGACATGCCCTCATCCATGGCTTTGGTGACTTTTTAAAAGAAAACATTTAGGGTACAAAGATGGGGTCTAACGACAAACAAACTAATTTTGGTTGAGGAACTTTAAGCAGCCAAAGTGTATGTTAATGAGGTTCATAACAATGTTATCCATTGTTTTACAGATAAAATTTGTATGTTGTATAGGTCTGTAGTTAACATGATCACAAGAAGGACTTTTCCTGTGTAGGTGGATGACCAGCAATGTTCTCCAGACTTCATGCACAAAGCCAAATAAGAGGCAAACAGATTATGAAAGAGGACAGTAACAGAACACTGGCAAAGTATCACTCTTGGTTCCATTGAGATGATAGTTTTTACCTCTGAAAGAGCCTTTAGGTCTTGATTAGTAGGTGATTTTTATTTTTTTTTTTGGAGGGGTAACAGCATATGCAGTCAAGGTGGGGATGGGAGAGAAATTTGATCTAAATTTGTCAGGTAATAGGTTCAGCTATGTTTTCAAGGGCTGAGAAGGAAGAACTACTATATATTACATGGAACAGTGATAGATGTTGTTTCTAAGTACAGAGGAAAATGAACTAGTGATAGTCTTTGACAGAAGAAGCAATTTTGAATTCATACTTGGCCTTGGATGATTTGATTTTTTTCCGAGCTCTTTGTTTACCTTTTATGACTTTAAATTTGAAGTATGGAGTTTTCATGCTGTTAAAAAGGGAGAGGAGTTTCTTTTCTTGTTATAGAGCTTGTTAAAGTAGTTTATTCCTAACCTTATCTCTGCATTTCAAAAGGATTAGGACTGAAACCCTAATTCAGAAATTGAGATAAGTAGAGAATCTGCCACAAATATAGCAGTGCTTGTTGTTGGGTATTGAAAGGGAGGTGGACTCTGTCATTAAGCATTGCCACATTTATACTGTTGTGATTAGATGTAAATACATTAGCAAATGATTATATTATGTATTATCAGGGTAGAAAATGTCCAGTAAAATAAAGCAGAGCCACTTGGTGAAGTCAATCTTCTGTTTATGCTGAAACATCATTAACAGTCAAAGTATGATACTGTTCAAGAGTAGCTCTGTCATGACTCAGTCCATATAATCCAGGGATGTCTGTGCTCTACTCATTTAAACACACACATGAATACCAACCATGGCATAGGAGTATCTAGTGTGAAAAGATGTGAGACTCTAGACAACTGCTGCATCTTAGTTCTAGACAGGTAGCTCACCATCACACTGTCTTTATCAGTCCTGTTGAGTGAAGAGTTTGTGCGTACATGTCTCTACTGAGTAACAAATTAATAGGACATTTCCTTGAGTTTGGCAGGCAAACAGTACTTTAAGGGTTCATATACACTAGTATGATGACTTCTCAGAGCCAGGTTGAGATGGGGCAGTAAAAGTATAGAATGTTTCATATACACTAGTATGATGATTTCTCAGAGCCAGGTTGAGATGGGGCAATAGAAGTATAGAATGTAGGGTTACTTTATACTGCTGAGGAGTTTGTGTCAGATTTTCACCTCAGAGGCCTTTGAAGCTAGAGAAGAGAATTCCTTCATATATCAGCATCAAAATGCTTGTTTTAGGTGTGTGGTAAGTAGATGCAAGGTTTAAAACTTCCTGAGGTGTGTAGTTTTCAGGATTTTATGATGAAAGAGGAGTTTTGTCTCTTGTAAAAAGGCTGATTAATGCTATGGTTTCTGCCAAAGGGGTTTATTCCTAAGAGTGGCTCTATATGATACAGATTAGGACTGTAGTCTTGATGCAGGTATTTAGGAAAGAATTCAAGAGGAGGGAAACTTTTAATATCCTCATGTCATTATATGTTGAAATAAAATGTCTTTAGAGAAATCCTTAAAAGTGGCAGGGTTTGACAGTTTTTTGCAGTTGGGTTCAATTAGTGTGACTGACCCCTTCCTAGCTAGGCAGGTGATATGCTTGTAATGACGAAGTGCTGTATATCCAGTCTAGTGTGCTTTCATTAGTAATGTCTAGGAACTGCTGAGAATAGCTATTATTAGTAGTGTAAGTACCCCCCCCCTTATTAGATGGATAATTGAAATTCCCAAAAAATAATAGTGATTGGTTCAATAAGAAAAAAAACTCCAACTTATTTAGATATGCCTTGTGGCTGAAAGTGACACGGACTGTTTTAGAATTGACTAAGAAGTGATAAGGAGTCTTATCTGTAGTGACTAAAATGTGAAACATCTTGTGATTATTTAGTTGTGTAAGTGTATAGGTGAAGGACTATTAGAGATATATGGGCACTCCACAACTGGGTATAAAGGCACTTTCATACAGGATCTGAACATATGATGAACATTGAATCCTGCTGGACAAGGTGGGTTATAACTGCTTTAGAAGCATGTTTCAGTAATTATGCAGATGTCTATATTTTCTGGTATTAAGAAGGTTCTAAGGAAGGCAGTTTCTTATTTAGGTGTCTAGCATTTAACATCTCCAACCATATACTGTCAAGGTTAAGTCTGTCTACAATGATGGAGCAGTCTTATTGTACCTAATAAAGGTCCTATGGGGTTAGACAAACTTTTGGCCAAGATGGAAAGTACAGGTCACTCCCAATAAAGCAGGTAGGATAGTAAACCATCATACCCCGGGCTGATATACTCTGAATCTGCCCAGAATGACATCAGAAACATCATTATCAATGAAGATAGGATGCTGTTTAATACCAGTGATATACCAGCCTTGGATGTATTCTCACAGGTCTATCATGTCTGTCTTTATATAACCGGAGGGGTGTGTTTGCGTGTCTCAAGTCATTTGCATCCACAGTAACAACAACCATGGCACATAGGTGTATCTGGGGTGAAAGAATGTGAGACCCCAGACAAGTGCATTATCCTAGCTTATGAGAGGCAGCTCACCGTCACCCTGTCTTTACCAAACCTACTTAGTGTAGTATTTGCATGCCTCACTAAGAAGTGATCATTGGCCAGGACATTTCCTTCTGTTTTGGCAGACAGCTGGAGTTTTAAGAGTTAAGATGGACAGGTATGAAGATTACTGAGAATAGGCCTCATGATGGAAGTCATAGTGGCATAGTGATTGAGGTTACATTATGCAGCTGAGTAGTCTGAGAGTTAGGTTTTCACCTCAGATGCCTCTGTGGTTTGAGAAGAGACATATAAAGTACCTTTTAACTAAATTGTTCAATATCAGATGTACATTAAATAAAACAGTCACTTTCCTGGTGGTTAAAGGATTGGTGGTTTGTCAAGTCTGGAGGCACTAAATGCATACAGCAGAACACATGTTGCTTAGTTCTGTGAGGCCTAGCCAAACTGGAAACTTGTCATTTTGTTCAGTAAACAGCAGATACACTGTCTTACTTTGACTGCTTCAAGAAAGAAATGTACGTTATTACTAACAACTTTTTGTCCGTAAGCATTGACATATTTACAGATATATATACTCCCAAATGTTGCAGTATGATCTATCGTTCTACTGAGTCTCTTATCTGAAAAATAAGATACACTTCTGCCCATTGCTATTGTGTCTCACTGTTTTAGTAGAGATTTTTTTCTTTAAGATTTAAAGTCAAAGTCAAAGTAAACTTTATTGTCATTCAGAAATCACACAAGTGCAAAAACTGAATGAAATTCCACGTCTCCGGACTCAATGTGCAGACAACATAGAGACTATTTTCATAGACATTTACACATATAACACCTAGCTATTACATCACAGACATGCAGGTAGACAGATTAATATTGCACATAATTAGAAACACATTTTAACACTTTTTGAACTGAACACTTACTTGCATGAGACTTTAGTATTGCACAGGTACTTGGTTAAGACATTGCATTGATCCTTGCACAGAAAGAGACATTTGAGTATTACACTGTGAACATTGGAGTATTTTACTATGGACCTTAAGAGTATTGCACTATGGTTAATTTACAAGTTTGCATGTACTGCACTGAAAGAAGAGATATTTTACTGCATTGCTACTGCCCTAGATGGCCTATAAGTTACAGTCACAGTGAATATTGCACTAAGCATTAGGTGTGACTGGTAACCAGGTTCTTGCACAATTTGAGACAGTTCCTACTGACCCAGCTTGACATCATGGAGTGTAGTGGTTATCAGAGTTCAGCAGCCTGATGACACAAGAGAAGAAGCTGTTCCTGAATCTCCTAGTTCTGCAACGTATGCTTCGGAAGTGCTTTCCGGATGACAGATGCAGGAACAGTCTGTAAGCAGGATGTGTCCAGTCTTTAATTATTCCTCTGGCCTTGCTGAGACATCAGGATAAGTACAAGTCATGGATAGGTGGTAAGGGGGTCTTAATGATCCTCTCGGCTGTCTACACCACTCTCTGGAGGGATTTGTGCTCAGAGGTAGAGCAGTTTCCATACCATACTACGAGCTTGTTCATCGGGATGCTTTCTATCGTATCTCTGTAGAAGGTAGTGAGAACTGTTGATGGGAGATTCACTGTCCTCAGCCTTCTTAAAAAGTGCAATCTCTGGTGTGCTTTCTTGATTATGGCATTCCTACATTCATTTTAAGCAATAATTAATTTTGTTTAAGGAAATATTTCTGTAGTGTTGTGCTGTTATTATTCATTGATTAAGCTTCTACCTGGTCATCACCCTTGCTATAGCCTCCAGAAATGCATACCATGCTAAAAGCACTTTCTTAGGAGTGTCACAATTCAGGCATTAATTTCATTGCTGTAAAGTTTAACATTTTCTGGACATACCTTTCAATGTTTTGTCAGTGTTATTCATATATTTGCTAGGGTAGACAGAGAGAGCATTCTTGCAATGAGGTTTCTGTTCTGGGTAACATACAGTAAAGAAGTCCACAGCTGAGTGAATAATTTATAAATCTGCTTAAAACTCTGCAATCATGTCATATGTCAATAGGATTATGTGCCATAAAGAGAATAACTGGCACATTACCAACCATGCAGATCCTGCCTGTTTCATTTCAAACACTGTTCAACTCTCAAAATTATTAATTTTGTATTATAACCATATGGCAAGCTGGTTGGCACTGAAGCTGTATATCTCTTTTTTCTCCCCTCACATATCTGTCTCTCTTCCTATCTCACTGCTGCACATGCATAGTCATTTAACATGCAATTTAATTTCTGCAGATAGCTACAGGTATTAAGTAGGAATGTATCGTCATCCAGCAGACTTGCGTTATGTTTGAATGGTATAAGATTTGCTTATAAAATCAAAGATTTCAAAAGATCGATCAGTTCAGTTTAATTCTTAAACCTCTACCTTTAAAAGTAGCACAACTAATGTTTTCACAGAAAATATTATTACACAGAAGATAATCAAACTGAACCGTGTGGTTTTTTAAACTTAAATTTATAATAGTTGTGTTTTAGTGGAGTCAGCAGTTTGTGTAATGATTTTCTGTGAAGTCACTACTTATACAATTTCAGGTGAAAAACACTTTCTAAAACATATATACACACATGCCATTCCAATCCTCTGGAGCTAAAAAAAGCACAATATGTGTTTTAGAATGAAAATGGCAGCCAAGTGATAATTAAAGGTTTGTAAGCAATACAGCACAGTAAGCACACAACACAGGCAGCAAATCATTCCAATGAAAAAATGCTTCCATCCAGAGCTATTAATTAAAGTAAAAGGCAAAGCTATGCTTGAGTTACTGCAAAAGCACCATGAAATAATATGGTGCAATTATAAAAAGGATTAATTATTAAAACTCCACTTATTACTCTGTATATAATACTTATTAAGACAAGGATTACTATATGTGTGCTGTATCCTTGCTTCTATTTTTCACATTTATGTAAGAGTAAAATCCTGTTTCTAACAGAAGAAAATCTTTAATGCCACAGAAAGTCAGGTACAAATGAAGACTTACAATAGTTTTGGTAGATAATTCAAAAATTAAGGTATTCTCACTTGTGCAATTTACTAATGCAACTCCAGTTTTTTTATGAGGTTAAAAATGTACTGTACAGCCATTTGCCACATATTCTCATGAACATGTGTATATATGGTCATTATTTAATTCTGCAGAAAACTTGGAAAAATACTACTGTAAATAATTCCAAAGCATTTCAAGTACTTTTTAAAGAACATTGACATAAAATGTTTGCATAATTATCATTGAGGTAAGTCTTTATTATCACTTGGCAAACATAGTCATGTGTTTGTCACTTTTTAAACAGATTGCCTACAAACTTAGAATAATTACATTAATTCAGACTACCTTAAGTATGTGTTAAATACAGGTATTCACCTTCAGTTAAAACAAATAACACTTAACTAGATAGTTTATGTTTGAACCTTAAACATTGTCTTGAATTCACCAAAAAAAAAAAAATAATTTTAGAAGAATATTTGGGAATATTTGGAAAAGGTAATTCTTTATTCCCAGTGGTAACACTCCAAGAATAAAAGAGATGAATGCATTAGCAATATTTTACCAGTTTGAGTTTGCTTAACTCTGCTATATCACATATCCATTTCTTCAGTGCATATTATGCAAGTAATAGCGGTCATGTTTTTTCTGAAATTGCTACCATATTTCATTGTTCAGAAACAGACATAAAATAAATAAATAGAAATAAATAAAAAGTTAACTCCTGCCAAAAGAGAAGATAATGTCTAACACAGGTCCTGCTGTAGCTGGAGTTTGGCAAAAATCATAAAATAACATATGTGTCAGTGGTATGATACTACAGGACCAGATTCAGTGACTTGCACATCAGGAGTACAAGAAGAAGGGGAGTAAGAGCCCAAGTCAAGTTAAAAAAAAATCTTGTGTTCCTGGGTATTGACAGTGAACTGCAATTGTCACTCTTCTTTCCCCATGTCCTTGGATGCTTGTCTAGAATGGTTAATGCATCTGTCTAATAGGGGATGGGGACATGATAGTCTCAAGGCATGGTTAAAGATAAAAGTCCTATGTGAAAATAAGGGAGCCAGACAGTAGATCAACAGATCAATGGCATTTTTGTGGAATGTCATTTCAGCAATAAAGTTTGGCTTAAATACACTTCAGAAACAGTGGAGAATTCTGCTTTTCTCCAACTATGTGCAGCTTCAGAGTAAGTATATTTAAATGCTGGGGTATAGGGGGTATCACCCTGCATGGGGATACAGGAGGCTTGTCTCCCTACAAAATATTTACTCTAAGGGTCACTGAAAGAGGTGGCATAGCTGAAAGTGTTTTGGCTAAACTTTTTTTAGAATATTTACATTTGAGGGAAGTCATGTTAACCTATCAACGTGCTTCTGAAAATGAAACTGTACACCTCATATGACTTAATTAGGTGCATTATTCTTCTTGTCTTAATTGTTCTTGTCTCCCAATTAGTTAACTAGTGAACTACCTGTTAAAGATGAGATGAATACATTTATGTGTGTGTGTGTGTATATGTATGTATGTATGTATATATATATATATATATATATATATATATATATATATATATATATATATATATATATATGTGTGTGTGTGTGTGTGTGTGTGTGTGGATATATATATATATATATATATACATATATATATATACACACACACACACACACACACACACACACACACACACACACACACACACACACACACACACTCACACATACATACATACACAACCCATTATAGGTGATAGCACCAAATGCTAGTGAATATTTTTTTTTATACTGTTATAGGTGAAAGCACCAAATGCCTTTATAAGGTCTAAGCATGCAACATGTGTGATTACTCATTTGTGAATACCAATGCTACATCATCAGAAAATGCCATAACTTTCAGTAGTAAAAGTTTTCCTTTAAGAAAACTATATTATGCTGACCCCATCAGTATACACTCATCCATGTCCTTTGAGATAAGTTAATTTACCTTCCCCAAAGGTCAGAAGACAACACAAGTATGGCTGGGACTGCAGTTGTTATGGTTTGAAATAATACTTCACCAATGGAATGGGATCACTGTAGCTTTATCCCAGCCTTGTGGATCATGTCTAGCTGGAATGAATTTTTTAGAAAGAATGCAATAGGGCTTGCAGTGGAATATTCCATCTGCTAAGTAAGAAACAGCTGACAATATCACCAAACACCAAGGGCTTAGTATTCTTACTGTTTTCTAACTTGTGTAAATAATTATTTTGTAATGTTGAGAAGGGTTATCACACTTAGCTGATAGTTGTGTAATACATGAAGCAATATATGTCTGAAGATAATGAAGAATTTGTCTACGTAATTTTGAATCTTAGGTATTTATCAGTAGTGTAAGTCACTGTTTTTGTTGCAGAGCTCTGATATATTAAAAGTCAACTTGTTATTGATCTCTATTTGAGATTCTAGTCTAGTCAAGCTGACTTGTTTTGGCTTACTTTTTTTTCTAAGTGTTTTTCTTCTTCTGCCTGCCAGCCAGGTATGAAGCCTCCCATATTGGAATCATGCCCATTCATTCCATACAAGGGATCCCCATGTCTGCCTAGGTGAAAACCATTAGGATAGGCCAGATATCAGGCAGATGATGGCTATATTCTGTTCTCTCCAGCATCCTGGCAATAAAAGCATTTGTGTAATTCCTTAACCTTTCCCCTGGGTGGGTGGCAGGGTACCAGCATCACCACAGAGATTCACAATGCCATCACCCTGTGCATGCACATTTCTGTGTGCTCACAATTCAGACAAACTTGGTGAGGTGTAAATGTGATGACAGGATGCCACTGTAATGCCACCCATCTTCAAGCTAATGTGACTGTGTGTACCCTGCTTACCCTGCTCTGCCATCCATACTCTTCTGCATTGCCATTAACTGCCTGAGTCAGTAATCAAACGCAGGTCACATGGAACATGGTCAGGGCTTTATCCCATTGTGCAGTGCCAGTAAGTGCCTGAGCCAGTAATGAAACTCAGGTCATGTGGAATACAGTCAGGGCTTTATCCCACTGTGTAACCCATATCAGTTATCAATCTGGCTGATTTGATCACGTCAGCAAGCTCTTTTTAAAGGTTTAAATTAGTTGCTTGACATGTTTAGTATCGTTTCAGTACTCTCAACACAATCAGGGAAATGGTCAAGAAGGGAGTTTCAGACAGACATCTCAATGACCAGAGTGGAGAACTGGGGCAGAAAACATCTGAACTTATTTCATTAGTTTAGTAGTTATAGCAGACTGGTAGTAGTTTTTGTGCTAAGCAGACAGTTCTGCTGCACGTTTATAAATAAGAGTTCTAATTAAGAGTCGTCTCTGAGTTTTAATTTTAAATACATCTCTACAAATACTGGAATTCTATCACTTATTCTGTAGAGGAAACCTGGTAAAAAGTTTTTAACAAAAGCTTCCTTTATGATATGGTGTTTATTTACCTATTTTATTGATATTAAAAAAATGTTGAAATTATCCAAATGTCTGTTTAACATTCATAAATTTAGCAAGATTACTGTCACTTCAGATTTTACAGGTTCATTATTGTTATTTTTTGGTTCTCAGCCTGTAATTTGTATAGGAATGAATAAAACGTACTGTGGGGTTTACAACTTTCCTGCTTAGTTCCTGTACTCTTTGGCTGGCTCACTAATGAGATGTTAACACTTAAAATGCTGAGTGCCAACATACCAGTAAATAAAAAAATATAGAAAATGCAGGAGAAGAGCACATCTCAAACATCACTCTTTTCCTTAAACTTCTTTTTTGCAGACCCCCCCCACACTAAATTTATATATACTAACTTAGAGATCACCATATCTCTGAGGAAAAGGAATATTCTGAGAAATAACCACATCAACCATTCGTTCTCCTCATTTCAAATGGTTACTCCTTTGAAACTCCTTTGAAACATAATTATCATCTGCCATCTACTAAGTATACAGTTTTTTTGTATATTCTCTACAACTCTTCACTGTCATAAACACTTACTGTCACCAGTAAATGGTATCACGTCATATAGCATGACACATTATTACTGACATAGCCTGAAAGAACCCCGACCTTCATATTACTATGTCTCTATACTTCTGAAGTTAGAAATGCATACATGCATGTAGGCATCTGAATATGTCTTGCCATACAGATATCTATTAAGCAGATTTATGTGTTGTTATTTTTAAACATACTTTACAATTTATATACAGTTTCTGAATGCAATATGTCAGGATCTAGAGTGTGATGCATACGGTGTCTTGCATTGTAAGATTAAGAAATGATTTCCAAGATATAAGCCACTTGTCTTTCATCATACTCATACTTATTTTATGTGTGTATGTATGTATGTATGTATGTATATGTGTTTGTGTATATATATATATATATATATATATATATATATATATATATATACCCACACGGGTCTACCTGGAAACACCACACGCGAAAACACCGACAACGAAATCACCGACACCACAAAACCGAAACTTCAGAAACATGAAACGTCACATACCCGACAAACCACAATCCCGACACTCAACAAACAAAACAAATCCCCTGTCCAAAAAGCACACACACAACACAAGCAGACCAAAAACCTTACAAACCTACACTGAACCTTACATACGCAACTATCTATGCACTAACCTTAACCCAAACCCTAACCCTAAGGTCCATCACTATCGCACACTCACCTAACCCTAACTCAATTAACCCACCCCTATCCCTAACGTCTGTCACTATCGCACACTCACCTGATGCACACTCTAACCCTGACTCACTTAACCTGCCCCTAATCCTACAGACCGTCGCTATCGCACACTTACCTTAACCACACCCTGACCCTAATGTCCA
The DNA here is from genome assembly GCF_019279795.1 of Protopterus annectens. Classification (NCBI taxonomy): domain Eukaryota; kingdom Metazoa; phylum Chordata; order Ceratodontiformes; family Protopteridae; genus Protopterus; species Protopterus annectens. The sequence continues at coordinate 630,661,121 of NC_056748.1, read as the reverse complement.
ACCCTATCGCACACTTACCTTTACACATCGGTGTTCTCAGCATCGGGATTCTCAACTGTTGGTCTTCTCCACTGTTGATCTTCCAGTGTCGGTGTTCTTGTCATCGGCGTTTTGAGATTTTGGCGTTTTCAGGTAGACCCACACACACACACACACACACACACACACGGGTCTACTTTCTTTGATCAAAATACCATTATTTTGAACAAAAAGTATGACCTTACTTTCGCAAAAGTGCACTTCAACGAATTTGCACTTTAATGAATTCCGGTTCAGCGAACTGGCAATCTAAAAAAAAAAACAGAGTACTACAGTGAGGATAAGGGAATATACCTGTTTCCCCACTGTAGTGCGATCTTGGAGTTCATATAGTTAATGTAGTGGAAGTGTGGGTGGCACAGACCCCCACATGGGAGGTGCAAAATGGAGTTTAAATTATTTTTTATTTTAATTGCCGATTCACTGAGTCAGGATTCGCAAAAGTGCATTTTTGTTGAAGTGCACTTTCACAAAATTACGGTCATACTTTCTTTCTTCGAAATAATGATATTTCGATCAAAGAAAGTAGCCCCATATGTATGTATATATATATATATATACACACACACACACACACACACACACACACACACACACACACACACACACACACACACACACACACACAGACACAGACACATGTAGATAGTATATATATAATACTCATGGGTGTTTGTAGTGTAGCATAGTGGTGTTGAGCCTCTTTAAATGTGATAACCTAGAAGGATCAGAGAGTATAGTAACTTACAGACCATTTAATGGGAATAACTCTGACAGCTGCATATATGAGTATTAATGTACAGTGCCGCAATGCACAGCAGATATTTGAAATTTGTGTCTGAAGAAGGTGCTGGAAGGACTCTTGCTGAAGTTGTATAGACCAGAAAGAAGGAAGAGGGAAGGCAATTCAGAGGGTATTCCTATGGGGGAAGCATCTGACCATTGAGTGGGGATGCCAGCTGGACTTATTATCTGGGTAGAAGGTGAAACTGTTTTGTTGTTTCATGTTAATGGAAATGGGAAGACAGCTGCTCAAATGTGTTTTATTAAGTACTGTTTCAGGGTCATGCTAATCTGGGGCACTGCATCTAAATGAAAAAGTTTGCTGTGGTGTCATATATCTTGCCTGAAGAGTGAATTTATTTTTGTTGGATTGTATATTTGTATACTGACTTCTGGAATAAGGACTGTATCTCTTTTTTGAACTTTACCTGTTAATGAATATGATTTGAAGTGACAAAACTGACAATAGTGTCTGCTTTGTTTGTCAAAAAATATCCTTCATAGAAATATGACATATCTCTGTTTGTATGTACATGTTTCCGCTAAGTAAGAGGGTTATCTGTAATTTCATTGCTCTTTTTAGGATTACTACTTCTGACAGAGTCAGACAACTATTTTTAACTTACTGAGAAAGGCCTTGCACTACTAAATAATTTATATGCTACATTTTTAAACATGATTGCTGATTTTAACTTCTGGGGCTTAGCATATTTCATTTGCTTTCTGGTTACAGGGATAGCCCCTAATCTCGGTAGATCTACATCATATTTCCAGTGCAAAACTATAGAACGGTTTCTGCTGTCAATCACAAAGCCAGCCAGGCAGAAACAAAACTTGCAATCAATCCAAAAGAACTCTGCTAGACTACAGCAAGGAGCAAGGAGTCAGTCAAATCGGACACTCAAACTTATCATTAAGGTTAATTTACTACTACTCTGCAAATAAACCTTGCTGATACATTTTGATGTCCAATTTGACTGACTCCTTGCACCTTTATGTAGTCTGGTAGAGTTCTTTTGGATTGATTACAAGGTTTCTACTATTTCTAAAAAGTAAGGGTCAGTCTTAAACTCTATCTTCATCTAAGATTTACAAGAAGACTCTGTTAACTTCTTCTTCATTGAATTAATCAGCACTGAATTTATTTCTAATTTCTGCTATAGCTTTACAATTGGTTACTCTACAGAAATAGCCCAATGTTCTTTGACTATACTTGTAATCTACTAATATAGACAATGATGTTTTTATAAATGAGATGGTCTTTATTTAGAGATATCCTTCACTTAAAGATCAGGTGCAAATGTCTTTTTACCATTTATTTGTGTTATAATTATGCCTTCTTCTTATAACTTGGGATTTTTGTTAGAAAATATGTAGTTTTTTACTTTAGTTAACCTATACTTAAGTTTAATAAATTGGTGGTTCAATTTCATGTATATTGAGCAAATGTCCTATTACTTCCTGATTCCAAGTCATCCAGCTCCGCCTTCTAATAATGCATTAAAGGGGAGAAACAGTTCTGTAGTAGGTTGGTGTATTTTCTGTAATCTGCAACAGATTACATTACAGAATAACCAGAATGCAATACCATCATTTACTCAGACAATAAATTAGTAAATAAACCCAGCCAAATTCAAATGGAAAGGAACAAAAATAAGTTGGAAGTTGAACTGCATAAGATTCTTAGTAAAGTATACAGAGTATGGAATACAGTGTACTAAAACAAATGTAAAATTTTATAAAAAGAAAGCCCACTTTACAAATTGAGGATATAATTATAACAAAAAGAAATTAAAAACTAACAAAAAAAAGCTGCACTTGATCTTTACGAGGATGGATCGCAACCTTTTGCTTTATAATCTGTAAAAAAACAGAGATGAGTCTAAGGCCTCCTATATGAACTATAAATCATTAACTGAACATATTGATCAATAATGCTGAATCCTACACAGGTCCATGACATTCAGATGTTCTATTGCTTTTTGCTAGGGCGTTTATGTTTCTCCTTCATTATGAATTGTCTTTTGATATTAAATATAGAAACAGCATTATATTCACTGATGGCTTTGTCTCCCTGTAAGCAACATTAGACATGTACCAGGACAGTTAATGTTTTATCCTGTTTTCCTAGATTTTTTGGGATTAGCTTAGTATCTCACATTTATTAAGTTATTGTTAAATGAAATGCTTACGAAATTAAGCATTGCACAATAAAATATTACAAATAATTTGATAAACTAGAGTGAAATAAAATAAAACTACAGACTGCAAATATAAAATATTAAAAAAGGTACTATAAATATAATAGTACCAGTAAACTGTTTCTCAGGAAGGATCACAAAATATTTTATGATACATGCAGAAAACAGCCTTATAAAACACTATAAAAGTAAAACTCTGCACTCCCACCAGTTAACAGTACAATATTCTTTTTTCAATTAATGCATGCACTTATACTGGGAAGTCATAATCCAGGAAGGGGGGACTTCCAAGCCTAAAACTCCTCCTCATTTTGTAAATCTTGACTAGACTGCAATCTGATAAGTCAGCAAAGTACAAAATGCATAGGAGTTTTGAACTTTTATTGATTTGTAAGAATGTGTTTAAAGCACCACCTAGCTTTTATACTAGAGCCAACATAAACGATGAAATCACATTTAGTCAAACAACTCAGTCTCTGAAAAAAAAATAACAAAAACAACAGAATATAATCGCTTTCATCTTCCCTCATGATGCTTTCCAAAACAACTTCTACCTCATATCCAGTACCAATGGCCAGGCACTATGAATAAAGCAGATTACTTAATATAGTATTCACTCAAGGCAGTGTCATTAGCAGGTCTTTCCCAGTGCACATCAGGAAGCAGACCATCTTTAAAAATTAGACAGAGGACCATGGTTGCTGTCATCAGCCCTCAGACTCAGTGATCCACTTTCAAACAAAACCAGAACCAAGGCAAGGAGTCAATTTCGGTTCAAGTTCAAACTTACTGCCAGTTCACCAAACAGTCGATATGAATAAAACATTCATGAAGTTAGTGTTCAAACCCCAGAGCCAAACTTAAGTATAGACATACAATTTATAATTAGCATCGTCGTATGCACATGGCTGTGTTTACTTACCTCTTCCTCATTCTCTTCAGTTTATGTTAAACTAGTGTTGGAACTTTAAATGCATATTAAATACAGATTGAAAATAATGGGCCAGATTCATTAAAGAATACACTAAGTGTTCACAATATCTATTCAAGAACATTCTTATCACATTTTTTGTGCTTTCTAGTCACTCAGAAAAATTCCACTAAGTGTACATATAGTTTACACTTTGTGGTAACCTTTATGAATCCTTATCAATATTTAAAGCTGCAAGAATATCAGTAGGACAACTAAACTTAGGAGGAAGATAGTGTGAGTTATGTCTGTGTTGTATGTTCACTCAGAATGGTGTACACTTAGTGTAGGCATTACTTAATCCTAGGGAATATTTCTACACAGTCTGAAGCAATTGTAAAATGATCACTTCTAGTCTTCTGTTAAAGCATTTCATAACAAATATTATTTTCAGTGACTATACAGTGGATATCTAAATGACATGTTCCTATTCCTCCAGGTAATGTGGACATCTGTTGGAATTTTGCCCTTTACTTACTATGTTATTCCATAGACTGTACTCTTGGATCTCATATTTAAATGTACTCAATGTAGTTCTTAATGACCTGTGTTCTTAAATATAGAAATAATGAACATTATTGTTGCAACACAATTTCTCAAAAGACAACATTGAAAATTGAGTTTCTTTTCTGACTTGTAGGCTATTGACTTTTTTCATGTCTTATTTTTTTCTATTTTTTTTTCTGTCTCCACCTCACACCTGTGCAGGGTCTCACTGCCCCTCCCCATCTTTGAGTGCCCACAATTGCATAGTCCTGGATCTGCTTGCTCCTCATTATGTAGGTCAGCACTGATATGACCCTTCATTGGGTGTGCCTTCTGTATCCTCAGGAAGTCAAATTTTTGGTCATAAAGAATTATCTGTAGTGAGTGAGGGATTCTGCAGGAAGTTGTGAGAGTAAACTTGAGGTACTCTCATGATCTCAAGCAGGAAGACTGCATTATATCACATACTTGGACTGAGAGGAGATAGCCAATTCACTAGTGGACACATTTAGCTCAGACTTCAACCCCCTCTCCTCTTTTATATTGCCAGATCACATACCTGGATATGTTTCCCTCCCTCAAATCTCTCAAGCACAAGTCTTTAAGGCACAGTCCAAGGCTATGAACACTATTTCCATGCAGATGGTTAAGATATTGGGCTGCCTACTGCCTATCAGATTCCAACATAGTCTATTCAATGTCAGCTTCCAAACAGGTTCTGTGCTGGAAGGAATCAAGAACAGCAAAAGTCATCTTCTTACACAAAAATGTGGTGTTAATGAACTTGGATAATTACAGACCTATAACCCCTACTATTCTCATCTTTAAGGCAGTTAAAATGACCATTATAGGATCTAATAAATAAGTACAGAGGCAACCTAAAAACTCTTGATCCAAGCCAGTTCAGATCCATTAAGGGCAGATCCTGCTTATTTAAATTGGTAGACTTCTTTTAGAAAGTCCCAGAAGTAACAGAGGAGAGCAAATCAATGCACATTTTATATCTAGACCTTTTAGAGGCATTCAACAACACCTCACATTTAGGTATCATAGATGTGTGGCTCTGCCTCTTGCTAAAGACCTGTCAGTAACACTGTGCCCCAAGTTTCAGTCCTTGCGACACTGCTCCCTGTCATTTACTTCTCGGAAGTAAATGTTAAGGGTTTATGCCTGACCAAGTTTGCAGATGGCTATAAACTGTGTGCCATCTCAAACTCCCCAGAGGATACCAATGTCCTCCAAGCTGGCCTTTCCCAAGCAAATAACTGATGTCAACACCACGGACTAAAACTTAATGCCAAGAAATGTATTACAGTACCCTTAGGCAAACATGAATACCCTATAGCTGTCACAATGAAAACACACCTCTGAATGTTGATCCCATAATGTTGACAATGAACTGACCTTCGGTCACCATGTATCCATTATTGAAAGGAAACCCTTTTTCATTGTACAGCTGATATCTAAAGGTATGGTACTGAAGTCCAGGGACATGATCATTCCACTGGCCCTCATTAGGCTGGTCATTAAATATAATTCCAATTTGGTATTTACCTATCCAAACACTTGTCATAAAATAAGCTACCACAATGTTTTCTAAATGAAAGAATCAAGAGAATACATTATAGAAACTATCCAGACTGTCTTTGTACCCCTTAATGGTATTATATAGGCTACTAGGAGGTAGGTTATATCAGAGAGAATACTGGCCTATTGAACCATCTTTCACTGCACATGTATTCAAATGAAATGTTGACAATTTGCTGAGAAATCTTAAATTCACCTCTGTTATAGCAACAATGCCACTCATGGAAAGGACAGCATGTAAATGCCCCAAAATATCTTTTTTCTGCTTCCTCTCGGATATCTCTTCACAAAACATAAGGGCTAAAAAACTACCATGTGAATGTAAGGACAGTTTTGTATGATCCATACAGATCAATAGCCTACTAAGTATCTATGAACCTATGATTTTGTTTATTCATGGTGCTTGGCTATGTGAGCAGTTTTGTTTTTTTAATGACAACAAAACAATTGACTAGCCCTGTGTTTTCCATGCAATTATTTGTGGAATTCCTGGTGTGCACTAAAGATTACACAAGCATCATATTCTTCCCAAAGGTAGAAGAACTAGCCATCAACCACTTCATCCTTTCCACCCCAGCCATCCCTGTTCCTGGCATGAGTCCATTCACAAACTGAGGTTACACATTGTGCCTCTTTCTATGCCTTATTATACCATGATCCCCCCAAAACATGCACGCTGATTGGCCAACGTGCCCATTGTAAATCGAGTTATACTAATGGAAAAAGGTCCGGTCGCCTGGACTTTTTTCCATTAGTATAACTCGGTTTTTTAAAACACTGTCTCGCTATGTTAAATGGGTTTAACATAGCGAGACAGCTTTAAAATAAGCAACGGAGATGTCCGTTGCTTATTTTAAAACTGTCTCGCTATGTTAAACTCATTTAACATAGCGAGACACTAAAAAAAAAGCAACAGAGATCTTGCTTTCTTCGTTGCTTTTGCCCACAGCTCTGATGTACTGCGCAGGCGCGCAGTACATCAGAACTGCCGCGGATGCCAGACATCTGCGGAAGGGCAGTAAACAGGCATTATACTATGCCATTATTTAAGAAAAGTAATAGTTTCTTTTCTTAAATAATGTCATGGTATAATAGCAATAACCCACTTCTGGGTGTGGGTAATGCTAAATTTACCCACGGTTGGCTTTTGGTTCCTCGGGCTTCGCCCTCGGGACCAAACCACGCCAACCGTGGGTAAATTTAGCATTACCCACACCCAGGCGTGGGTTATTGCTATATTAATCACATTTTTTTAAAAGTAGGAGTATGTACTTTAACTGATATTCTTTCTTAGATAACCATACAAATAATGTAAATGCTGTTGTTTTGACACATGAGCAATATAGATCAGAAAACCACATTTCATCAGGCCCTCATCTTTCCATCTTTAATTATCTATAAAGATCCTTTTATTAAGTCATTATGTTCTTAATTTGTCAAATTAGTCCATCTTGCTATCAGTTGATTCTATATGAATACTATCTGTGTCCCAGTTCAAATCTTCAACAAATGTCAGGAAATTTCCTAGGTAATTATAATTTCTGAGTATTTTGTACACTGAACCCATGCAAACTTCTTAAATATTCTCCCATCATATGTCTATTCCATATGTGATTACTGAACAAGTCTTTGCTTAAATGGACTTCAGCAAGGATTTTAATGTTATACTACCTACAGTCATGTCGGCCCATAATAAAACTGCTTACTCTTTCAATTTGGACTTCAAAAATGTGTACAAACCTTTATTTTCTGTCTGGCAAGAAACTCAATACTAAATATGCAAAACTTGTAACAACTTTTTCTGTCCATTTCAGTTTTAATATTATTAGTCTTCCTCACATTATATATAGCATTAATTCTGATTTTAAAATATTAATACATTGATCATAACTGACCAAAAATATTATATGCAGGTTATGTTTTTTTTTTCAAAATATTGTGAGGAATGGATAATAAAATCATCTTCAAAACCAGTAACTGGACAGACAACCTTCCCTATCGTAGGTACATCCTTGCTGACTTCTGCTATCCTGGTAAAGATACTACCTTTATAAGATTGGAAACAATCAAGAGTTTAGTACTCTTATTTGCTTCATGCCATTGTTTGCCTCAGAGCCTGTTGTCTGATGTCCTTCTAAAGAAAACTTGATACTGGACTTTGCTGAAATGTACAGTGCTACCAGAATGCTAGTGATATTGTAAACCCTACTGTCCAAAACTGTCCACAGCTGAAGTCTATTCACATCATGAAATCTAAGTTTGTATAAAAACAAGTAACAAAAACAGGCCAAATTTCAATTTTGCACATTTTCAACTATGTGCTGCATAAGAAAGCAAGCATGTGTTTACATCCTATTGGACATGTAAGCAAATTGTGCCTGCAACAAGGGACTGAAAATTAACTGTTCTTTTAGCTCTTTAAGAATTAATGAGAACTTCATGCGTTAATTGTTAATTAATGTTATCAACTGATATATGTTAATATTAATCTTGTAATCCCTTTTGTGTATTGGAATAATGATCCTACATTTCTACTATATAAGAAAGGTATTAGATAAGCAATGGTGAAATTGTTTTGCTTTTACTTTAGTTCACATTTTCTGATAGACTGCCTATACCTTATTGCTTACCTCACTGGGGCATGTGCTTTATGTTTTTAAGTCTTCTTCTACATCTGTGACTATTCTCTAATTATAGCAACAAAACACCACTCATTGCATTTATTTATGATATTTGGAAGGTACAAGCTACTTTCATATTTTGGGTGACATAACTTAATGGTTTAAACTCTATTTATTTTGCTTTTTGCCAATCTATTTATTATGCACCTCCAGGAAATGTCTTGCATCTCTTCCCAGAATTCTTCAATTTTTCCTGTTTTGTATTGCACTCAATCTATGTTCCCATCTATTTTTTACACAAATCAACTTTTTTATTTTCAGCCCAGTTCTATAAGGTGATCTCACCAGTTTCATTTTGCAATATTGCGTTCCCCTTTTATTTTCAAACAATTTTCTATGTATTTCATAAATATTTTTTCTATATACAAACCAAATCAAACCAATTACTACTTTTACCCATTCTGAAACTTTCAATGCATTTGTTTTATACTTATTCATATAAATCTTATGTTATATTATGGATGCATATTTGTCATTTATCTATGAGGTACACTCATCTGACTTGTTACCTTTTTACTGAATATGTCTTTGATGTAAGACATTGTTTAAAATGATGCATTCTAGATCCTTTAGGACTGCTATCACCAGGTAATGGTCACTCTCTGTTATAATAATATAATATATAATAATATAATAATTTTATCCAACTGCAATAAGACTCGTTAATGCAGACATAAATCTGGACGTATCAAAACTATAATAGATTGTTACCCTCTCATTCTTTTTCTTTTTTCAATACAGTAATTCTATATTTATTGCATAGTAAAATTAATATGTTCTCATTCAAGTGCAATTCCAGTCATTTCCTTACGTCTAATATCACACAATCTCACCTCTGTGTATAGTGTACTTTCTTTTAATGTGTTAATTACCTAGTAGTCAGTGTTGTCCAATGTAATAAATAGTGTACAAGCGTGTGTGACAGCTACTTAGATAGTTTTGTACTATAGTTACCTTTTATTCTCTAATACCTATCATGTCTGTCTTTTTGTGTTTGTTTTCTCCTATAAAAGAGCTGACAATTGAAATTTCGTTTAGGCAGCACTTGTGTTTCCTAAATGACAATAAAGATTCTTTTTTTGAATCGAATATTTATTTCTCGATTAAGCTTAAACTATCAGACCAAATGACACTACGAAGCAGTACAGAATGGAGACTCTCTGTTTTATTGTGACGGTATAATCCTCTCACTTTTGTTCTCTGCCTGTTCACTGTCACTTCCATTGAATCTGTAATGGTGAAGCCACTTCACAAATTTTTTTCTCAAGAGACAGAGACAGAGAAAGACAAAACAGACATACTAACTACACAGTATTAACTATGCATATTGACAATGCATTTGACGTGTTTAACTCACTGAAAACTTGTTCACTTGTACTTATCACCACCAATTTCTATTTATGAAAGCAGACCTCCTGTTTCTGATCCTAAAAATACCTCAGTCCTTAAAGTTACATACGTCAAATATTATGTAGTTTGGCTGAAACCTCTGCCGCCTTATTTATCTTATGGTACAAGTACATAAGAACTACTATCACTTGAAAATATTTCTCAAAACATACCTCTCAACTGTCCAGATTTTTGCAGAATGTCCAGATTTTTGCCTCATATTTTTGCTCTGTTCCTCATAAAATTTGCAATTTTCTGGCAAATCGCTGGGATGATCTGAGGATTGAAGTCACTAAATAATGATATACATTTGTGTTTCAGACTTCAGAAAAATGCATGCTAAGACATGTCCTGTTTATTCTATCAATTTTCGAAGTTTATAAGAGCAATATTTAAAATCTGTACCTGGTTTTTAGCCTGTCCCCCCCCATTCTATCAGGCTTTGTCCAGATTTTTTGTGCTAAGAAGTTGAGAGGTATGCTCAAAGACTGTCTAAGCTTGGCAAAATAAAATCCAAGGCTTCTAACACTGATATTGTATAATTTATTAAGACTGACTATGAACTAACACTTTCATTGTTGACCATTAAGTAGTTACAAAGGATCTACAGGTTATGGCAAAAAAAAAACACATTTAGATATGTTACTCTTTCTTTATCAGAGGAAACATCCATGTTACTCTGAAGAGAAGTGACTGAATCCATACTAAGAAAGAGCATGTCTTCATCTGTCCCCAGTTCACGATATTCTTCTGTGGAGTACTTTTCAGACAATATTCCATTCTTCATTCAGAGAGGTCAGAACAGAATGGCACAGTTGTGCCTGATAATCTGGTTTATTTGCTTCAGAATGATATGCTGCTTTAGCCAATACTTGTTCTTAATCTATCGATATGATTTGGATGTCCTTTAAAATATTAATGACCACTAGTTGTTTAAACAGAAACTCAGTGCACACTACTTCTGACTGCTGATTATAAATACATCTTATGTTAATGTTTAGGCTGTATCATATAATATTAAAAGTTATGTTATGGCAGCCATATACTAACCTCCCTCCTTGTATACTGTAAATAATGTGCACAATTCTGTTAAATTGTCAATAGACTGCTAGATTGTTTACCCATATCTTTGTTTATATCGCAGTGTATCTACCTTATGTGCTTTGTGTGCTTATTTTATACCCTGTCATGTAGACTAACAGGCTACTTACACTCATAATGTATTAATAAACACTCAGGACAACGTGTGGTTAAGAGTATGCAGTTAGGAGCCATATACGGCAGTTGAGGTGGCTTTAGATGATCATACATGTCAGACGGTGGCCTGACTCAAACCTCATACACATTTCCTAAGACATACATGTGCCTCGGGCAGTCTGTTCTAATACACATTCCTTTTTAATGACTATGTTATTGCATCAAAGACACTCTGTCAACGCCCTGGCCTGTATCACTAGGATAACATAATACCTTTCCAAGAAAGGAAGCAAAGTCCAATGGATGCGCATCTAGTTTACCATCTGGTAGTCTAGGTTCCTGTGTGGTTGATTAAATATAACCTCTTTGTATTCCAAAAGTATATATTTTCATGCTTGTTTGAAATTGCTTTTGTCTATCACTTGGACCTACCTTGTGATCACCCTAGTTTTTCCTACTACTGCCATTTACTAATTATATAGGAGGTCTGTCAGTATTTTAAAGTGCTTTCTTCTTAAAGATTATATCCGTATTTTCACTGCATTTTGTAATAATGCATTCTTAAGTTTAAAACAGGCTGCACAGAATGAGCAGCAAAAAAAAGGTACAATAAAATCCAACACAAAAGGAAAATAAAGTACTTCAGATGAAAAAAAATGCTTTAAAATAGTAAAATGGTCAGCTTTAAATACACACACACAAACTTTTCAGTCTTACACAATGCTTTATTCCATGGTTTTGAGATTTAATTCCTTATTATATAATGCCGTCTACTGTGGTGATCTCCTGTTTCATGTTCAGTTCTTTTCACCATGAATTGACTATGCAATTGGTAATTTCCCTAAGTGTGCTGTTCAATATAGCATTTCATTACTCTCTTTCAGTGCTGAACAAAACATGCCAGGTCATTAGTAATACATTGGATTTGGTTTAATTTGCTGCAGTATTCAATCAGTTAATCATCTTGTTCCAGTGCACTAATGTTTCTGAGCCAGCACTGAAGCTGTCACTCATTTTAAATTCAAATCAGTCCTCAATCAGTTCACAAACATGGATTGTTTCAGCTCACTGACAGGCAGTCCAGTAAATTATAACATCCAGAGCTTGATATTGTATAACACTGGGGCATATTAACTGACATCTCTGAAGCAACCGTTGTTCCAGTTCTGCAACCTTTATCTTATTACTGAGTTAATTTTTCAGGCAGGGTTCATTGGTAAAGGGAAGGCATAATGCTACACATGGAAATCATTTGCAAGAACAGAAATTGTGAAACTGGTAATCAACATGTATTAATCCATTTTATAAACATTCTTTAGTCTGCCCATTTTTCAAACTTCAGTTTGTTGCACAAACTATGCTAGTTCTTAGTATATATTGTCATTTGCCTAGCATGAATAATTTCAACAGAGCAATACTAAAGTATTAATTAGTCAACTTTCTGCAGTCTGGGAACAGAGGCAGGAAGAAGCAAAATATTTAAAATGTGCCATAAAAGTTTTGTGGTTCAGGAGATATGAGCAAAACAAAAACAATCTCAGCATAGATAAATGCCATACCCTCATTGCAGTCACTGTTGTCTTTTTATTCAACTCAGGATCAAAGTGGGACCCCATTGCAGCTCTCACTGGGTGTAAGGCAGAAAATCTGTAGTTGTTTCGGATGCCTGTTAACTGGAGGATGCATGCATGCAGCTTCTCCCTTCAACTCTACATGGACACTCTTTTAACACCTGTTGGCAATTTGCAAGATACAGGATGGAACCAAAGCACCTGTCAAAAATCTAGTCAGTCCTATTCAGTCAGGTTTCATGCATGCAGACAGATGTAGAAGACACTCCAGACTGGAATCAGAGTTGGGTACCAAGTGAAAGCCCCTTGTCGAATTGTGTAATGTGTTCCATAATCATTTCCAGACTCATTTATATGAAATTAAAATGAATCACTAGAGTTTTTAATATACCCTTCACAATTATGTTTTCTTATGCTGTAATATTTATTTGGAATGCTTTTGAATGTATATTAATATTTTGTTGGAATTAGGGCTTACAGATGGCTTGTGCAGTAAAATAGCTCTAGTAAGTATTGTAGAAATTGAAGTGAATATTTTTCTGATATGGATTGTCAGTAATTAAGGAATAAATACTGTTTGCTATTAACATGAACTGCAATTCCAGCATGGAGCTGGCATGATACATTCGTCTGTATTTAAGAGGTCTTGTAGGCAAAAAAGACACAAGGATATATCTTTTGAAAGCAAAGTAAAACCAGATGAACTGCTTTTATGGGATGGGCTATAAATACTGCAAAATGTTGATTTAGATTTACAGACCTTGATTTTTTTAGTTGTGTTACTGCTGGACTTGAAGATATGCAGTAGATGAACCACAACTGGGCCATTTATTGCTTTGTAGATCAGGAATAGATCAACATGTTGACATCTTTAAGAAATAAAGAAGACAAACATGGAATTTAGTTGCAATGGGTAACTTAGTGGGTTCGTGCCAGAGACTTTTCTGGTGAAGAACTACTGCAGATAATCAAAGTGAGTTAAGTGCTTGGACAGGTGCACACCAAAGGGTCCCCTGTGTTCCAGTATGGGCCTCATGAGAGATGTGTAGAGGGGAATGATGAAGTCTTTGGACTAAGGCGAGTTCTTGGTAGTCTTTTATGTGATATAGAAGGTTTTCATAATTCCAGTTTATTTGTGGTGATCAACAGAGTTTTCATTATCCACAGAGGTGCCCAGTTCTGTAATGACAGTATCAGTTTTAAGGTAGGTATCATTAAGGAGGTAGGTGTTTGAGAGTTCTTATTTTTGTAAGCAAAAGAGGTACATTTTTTAGCATTCAACTTTAGACCATGATGCTGACACTGAAAGTCATTCTGAGTTGGGTCCTTTTGGAGAATACTTTTAGGGAAGATGATGATGGCCCCAAGTGATAAAATGTCAAATAAAAGGGAAAACAATGTGCCAACCATTACATTATAGATCATAGACAGCTACTAGGCAAATAGCCCTAGGGCCCTTACAAACCTATCCAAGTTCTACCCTTATTTCTATGATCAGCACCTATTGCTGCTGTCCAAGAGGGACACAAGTGGAACCACCAGGGTGAATTTATGGTCATCAGTTAGAGTGGATTTTAGCAAGAAGCCAGTCAGCAATCCATTAAGTTATATTGGAATTTATACAGAGTTTGACCAGCTTTTCAGTAATAGCAAAGTGTGGTATATGTCAAAAGTGATAGCTAAATCAAAACAGGAAGTGTTCATGGAGTTACTGTCATCTCGTGCTCCTGTGAGTCTTTCAAAGGAGTCTACTGCTTTTAATAGGCATGCTCCACCCTTTAAATGCCACATTGGTTATGGGCGTGAGATTGTAGCTTCTCGATGTCCCTGTTATTACATCGATGCTGATACTGTCTATTACCTTACTGAAAACAACTCCCACAAAATGGAGTATTAAATAATTATGCAAAAAATAAAAAAAAGATGCACAGAATGCCACAAAGCCATATTTCAATCAAGTTTAAGCACTTTCATTCTAAAACATGTAGCTCTTCTTCAGAAACAGTTGTAAGGCTGGTTTACTCTATTTAAAAAGCCAAACTGAGTTCTTAAAGAGACTTCTTAAAGAGACATACCACAAAAAAGACAAAAAGCATGCGTAAATACAAATAGCTAAAAGTACATTCAAAGAGCTAAAGATACATTCAAATAACCTTTCAATAAGAAATTGTAAAAACCCTACCAGGTTTAGTAAAAATCGTTATTAAAAAGTTCACTTGAGTAAAAATACCAAATAAATTAATCATGTATGTATAATGGATCCAGAATAGAAAATCAAGTAATAGCAGCCATACTTTTAGAATGGGTTTAATGCTAAGGAAATCATTAATACCTGGGACAACTTTTGCATTAAGTTAAAGCTGCCAAAAAATTCACATTGTTCTAATTGAAGCTCCTAGTCTCCTCCTAAAATAGGGACTGGGACTTTTTCCAAAATTTTTAAAACAAAATTTCAAAAATCTTTGCATACTCTAGAATTCTTTAAAAGCGTTGTCTATTACTTTCCAACTACACCTTTATAAACTGGGAGACCTGTACATCCTCAAACATGCATGCCTGGGGATTTCTGGACTTTAGCAACACAAACTCTATGAACCAGTTAGTCCATTTCACTACCAGAAGCAACAAAATCCTGGACTTGCTTCTTACCAATCTGGTGCAGCTTTGCTCCCCCATAACTGGTCAAATCAGTCCACAAATCAGTCACATTCACCATATGATTGAAACCTGAAGTAACTTCTACTACCTTGTTATGCAGAGATTAGGATAATTTGCTAAAACTGAGTGATGACCTTACTAAGTTCAAAAGCCCCATTCACCTTCATGACCTTATGTGGAATATTTTATTGCCAAATTCTATGCATAAGCAAATAGCTGCACAGGCATATCTGTCCCCCTCAGAAATAATTACAACACTAAATTCAAAAATACACCCTTTTGATGGCATCCTAATAAAACAGGCACAATGAAAAAAGAAAAAGCTGTTGTTGCTAAACTAAAACAAGGAACTACAGATTTTAATCGAATCAAACAAGGTCAGATATGAAGTAAAACAGTTGCCCAGGTGAAAGAGCCATCGTTATCGATGTTAGAAACCCCAGAAAGAATACCCTACACTGTGCATAGCTAACAATAAATGTTATCACATATATAGACCTAGAGGGCATTGCAAGTCTACTAGCAGACAATTTTAGCTCAAACTTCATCATCCTCTTCCCTACAATATTCTCAGGTCACATGCATGCGTCTAAACACCCCCTCCATACCTCACAAGAACAAGTCCTCAAAGTGCTACCTAAGGCCAGGAACACTGCTTTTATGGGGCTAGGCAACACACTAAGCTACTTAGGCATAAGACTGATACATTACCTTTCAGACTTCTCATCCCACTAGAAATCCATAAGCTTGACCAACCTCATTTGTAAGGTTATGAAAAATGATCATTGGATATAGGTAACCTACAGACTCTCGACCCAAGCCAGTTTGAATTTCTCAGAGGCAGATCCTGGCTACTTAACCCAGTTGACTTCTTTAAAAAAGTTACTATAGCAATGGATGAGGAAAAGTGAGTACACACTACAAACCTAGGCCTTACAAAGGCATTCAGAACTATGCCAAACTCAAGCACTGTATACAAACTGCCACACTCAAGCACTGTATACAAACTCCCTGAGCTAAATGTAAATTCCTGTGTAATGCTCTGAATAGAAAACTGGTTCACATGTAGAACCCAGTAAATAAGTGTAATTGGCTCTAACAGCAAACCACAGAACTGAGTCCTTTGGCCACTCTTCTTTGGCATTTACTTCTTGTACGTCTCAACCTAATAATAAGGATTTGTGGCTGAACATGTATGCAGATGACTAGAAACTTGGTTCCATTATAAACTCTCTAAAGGACACCATGACCCTTCAAGAGGGCTTGTCCTAAATACATAACAGGTATCAACATTTTGGGCTAAAAGTAAATGCCAAGAAAGGTATGATTATATCCTTTGGCAAGTATGACTCCATTTGTAACTAGCACAATAACAACTCACCCCTGAAGTCTGATCCCAACATCAGGGATCTGGGAACTTATGCCAACAATGAGCTGGCCTTTAATCATCCTGTATCCACTATTGCAAGGAAGTCTTTTTTTATCTAAAGGTATGGCATCCATGTCCAGGGATAGAATTGTTCCACTGCACGCTGCACTCATTAGGAAGATCACTGAGTATAATTATGTACTTCTGGAAACACTTGTCACAAGTGGTCAAAACCAGAATGAAGACCATGTTTTTTCCCTAAGAAACTCAAGGACATAAATTACAAAAAAAAAATGAAGACTGTCTAAAAGCCTTGTCCCTATTTTTGGCATCATACAGACCACTGAGAGGGGAATTTCTGTCTCATTTACAAAATTCAAACAGATTCTATCTTGTTAGACTCAAATCAATCTATCCTGTCAGACCAATTACACATTTGCAAGTCCAGCCTTTTTAAGCCTAGCCATGCATCTCAAATCTCTGACAAGTTCTGATACCCTTGATAAGTGTAAGAACGGACCTGGGAGATGAACCATTTACAGGTTATCTCTGTTCATTAGAGACATAGGTGCCAAACCAGGGATGAATTTCCATTTTCCCATCAAGTTGTCCAAATTGCTCTTGAATTAGGTTAGGGAGAAACTCTGTTTTGCATGGATGGGGAGCCTGTTCCATAGATGGGGTAGTCTTTGAGATGCATACCTATCTCTCCAGCAGGTCCTTTTTATATAACAGGCAAGGTTTAAGTCTTAAGAACGGGTAATTCTAGTGCTGTTTGTTATGTGGATATGTAGGAAGTCCATTATGGGGTCTGACAATGTCCTGTATGCCAGGCATAGATGTCGCCTCAAAAGCTTGTAGGAGACAGACTACAGAGATAGGGCCATGAGGTGGTCTGCATAGGACATATTACGTATGTCCTGTATTCTTTTAGTGAGGAACCTTTGTGGATGTTCCAGTTGTTGGATATGCCTGGTTAGGTACATACCAAAGGGGGCATTGTACTCAATGATAGGTATGATGAATGTCGAATACAGTGGAAGAATAACTTCCTTGGACTTAGATGCCATACCTTTGTTTATAAGTTGCACAACATAGAATGATTTCCTCACCACTGTAGACATGTGATGATCAAAGGCTAGATTACTATCTATGTGTGTCCCTACATCCCTGACTACTGTGTCAACTTTAAGGGGTGTGTTGTCAATATGATAGTTACCAGGGATGGATGACTTCCCAAAGGATACCATTATGCATTTCTTGGCATTTAGGTTTAGTCCATGGCTCTGACACCAATTGTTTGTCTCTGTCAGCCCCTCCTGGAGAACATTTGTGTCAATGTGAGATTCAATGACAGCTCCTATTTTGGATGGATAGTTATGTATCACAGAGAATTTCACTTTTATGGAATCCTGTTCCTTTCCACATAAATAAAAGTACTTCAGTTACTTTATTAAAATGTAGTTCGGATGAATGGATGGGTAACCACAAACTAACCTCTGGTTTAGCACCCTTATCCCTCATAGATTGAGACAACATGCACATGTCTCAACATATCTCTGTCCTGCCAGTCTGTGGGTTATTTGCACATAAAATATAATGGCTAAACCTACCATGTAAATATCAGTCTAGGTTTTTCAAGATCCTAATAGATCAATAGCTTGGTATAGGCCTATGAACCTATGCTGATGAGGTTGACAGGTTTACAAATGCTAGGGTTTATGGCAAGGCCTCTATTGAGGAGAGACATTACTGCACCTGTTTCACAGGATTCTACTCTGTATAACAAAGAATATGCAGATGAGCAGCTTAATGAGGAGGACTTATAGAGCTAACTCACATTGTCCAGAAGACAGCATGGTATGTTGGTTCTGTTCCTGGACAGTATGCCTAGTACCTGATCACTGGTGATTACAGGGGAGAAGGAGGACTGATTGGATACTTGATCCTACTGGGATGACTGGAGCTGACAGAGGGGATGAAGATGAGCATGAATTTATCTGCAAGGATGTCAAGTAAATCCTTAGAGTCCGAAGGGGTAAGGCCATTAGAGATAAGCTTTTTGAAATGCTGGGTATTTCTAGTTTATGTAAAGAATGCCTTGTTAATATATTTTACTGATGCTTTTAGTTCATAATTTACTTTCTAGGATTTGGTCTTACTTTTCTTTTCTTTATTAACCATTTTGAGACTTAGGCTAAGATTTTGGATTTTTTTTTAGGTCTGTGAGCTTTTTTTCCTGCAGGGTTTGTTTATACGTTAGTTCCATCAAAGAGATTTGTTTCTAAATATGTCATTATATTTGTATTGAAAATGAACAGAGGCATATATGCAAGATTATAAATGAGAGCATCAACTTTCAGTATATATGGTTGTGCTTGTTATAGGGTCATGGAGCGGGGTCTATTTAACTGTCTGTCTTGAAGATGTCTCTAGAGATGGCTAGGTTGGATGGAGGAATGTATGGAGACTGCATGGTAAGTATTAAAATGTGTTGATCTGATCTGACCAGAAAGGATTTGACAATGGGCAAGAAACAGACAGAAGGTGTGTTAGTGAGGACAGGATTAAACATGTTGGTGCTTCTAGTGGGGAGGGCACTATTTTATCAATGGGTTTTGCAGGGATAAAGTCAAGAAAGTGTTCTGTAAATTTATTTGTTGAAGTGAAGTGTGCAAAATTAACACATGGGTAGTAAAAGTATAAAAGGATGATGGTGTTTGTGTTAACACAGAGGGATTCTAGAAATTAAGATAAACTTTTTAATTTTCATGTGTTGTGAGTGGGGTTCTGCAGTTGTCCAGGATGTAATATGAGACCTGGTTTATATATATTAAGATATGAAGCAGTTAGTGGTTATTGCCTTGCTCAACTAGTCTAGAGGTAGTGGCATTCCAGACCCAGACAACATATCACTGACAGCATTACTGCTATCTACACTTGCAAGCCTAAATGAGTGATTGGCAGTAAGACACAGGCAGGAGTATAGTCACTGCACTGGAACCAGTTATTAGTGACACAGCAGGTATTCACATTTTCTAGAATCACGATGGTCTCAAGGCAAGGCATTTATCAGGGTTCTTAAAGTTGAGCAGGACTACACTGATATTTAAAGACCCAAGATGTGCTATAAAAGGGCACAGTGAGGGCAGAAAATATATTAGCCAGTGCACAAAACCTGTGTAAACAGATGCAGGCCTTATTCCTTTATAAAACAGGTGGGACTGTCTTCTATCTCATTCCACACTGACGTGCATTCGACCCCCCAATAATGAGACCAGTAACTGAACCAATTACAAACCTCAATCATCTTTTTCTTTTTTTATATATTGTGGCATTGGTGATGGTAGGATGCTGTTAAAGAGCAGTGCCTTCCTACCTCACAAACATACTGCGAGAGCTCCATCATGTCTTTGTCTGTATAGTATAATAGGGTGCATTGCGTGTCATTCACATCCACATGAAAACATGGCCATGCAATATTCGTTCTTGGGGCTAAAGGATTCAGGCAGCCTTGTGTTATGGCGCATTCTAGGACCTGAGGGACAGATAGCTCCCACGTTTTTCAGTTATGCGATTGATGTATTGATGTCACACAAGTAACAAGTTCATTATCATGGCAATTGGACTTCTGTTTTTTGCACATTTTTTTCTTCCCATAACTAACCATTAGCTGTTCTCAGGACCTGCCCTTCTCCACAGGGTCTGCCAGGCCTGACTAGCCTTCCTTGGACTAGCACCATATATGGGGACAGTTAGGATATCCAGGTACCTGGGCATCATCATAGTGTCGCCAAAGAGTTTTTTTTCTCTACTTCTCACTCCCAGCATTGCCCAGTAACATCATGTGACTTGGATGTACACTATGGGCATAAGAAAAAGGAGCAATACTACAAATTTGATGACAGGAAACATAATGTGATGTATGCACCTTTAAAAAGGCACAAACATTTTTGCCATCCTTTATCACATCAGCACCACAATGCCCCTCTCTTCTGTAAGGGGCTACTTTCAGAAAGACTGCACTGCTCATCTGCAGACAACATAAAGACATGTTTTCCTGATCTCCAGCAGAAAATCAATCATGTGAAAGAGTCTTAAACATGCCCTTTCCCACAGGATGGACACACTGACCCTCTCTGCCTGCATTTTCAAGATGTCAGCTGTAATTCAACCTCTAGTCACCTGGGTCATAGACAAGGCTTTATGTCTCTATGATATCAGTACTGGCTTGTAAATAAACTACTCTTACAGCCTGCTGACCCTGCCCAAACCAGTTTGATGATCCATATTTGCGGTGCTGATAGTGGGGAAAGATACTACATGAGGTATGGAATGGGGCAACTGTGTATTGGTGAGGTTTGGCTGCGTTACAAGTATTTACAGTGCCACTCTTAACAGACCTTTGTGGTTTTGCAAGGGACATTTTAATATCTCAGGATAAGATGGCTTTGAGTTCCTCTTGGAGTGTGCTGACAGCATTTTACTCTGGGTATTGACAACTAGTTTTAGTGAAAGATTTTCCTGTGTTTTGCACCTTCCCACATGTAGCTTCATTTTGTGGTAATAATACATGAGTGTCAGCAAGTATGTGGTAGTTTGTATCTAATATCAGGGTGCCTAGAGATAGAGGAATGGCAACAGGTGGGGTAAAGGTAGACTTCTTCCAGAACTGTTTAAATAGATGAATGCCTTTATGTTAATACTTAATGATTCCTGATAATACATTGCTGATACTGCACTATGAATGTAATTATGCTGATAATGAATAAATCCCGATATGCACTGCTGATACTACACTTCCACTTGATCAATACTGACAATCATACCCCTTACATCATGCACCTGGGTTAATCAACCACTTGGCCCTGCATTACCTGTGAAACATTAACAAGGCCTGATACCAGTACCACCATGAAAATGGGTCATGGACACACTGAAGCTTCTGTACTCAAATGCAGCTTGGTGAGGACAACTGCGATTCATGTTGTACCTGTGCCCTCTCTCCCCAGTAGATCTAAAATATGCAGTGGGTTGGGCTGCCACCCTTCACCCTGGATGGTCAAGTCAATGTTGGTCACTCAGATCTACCCTCCACAGATGGATACTCTACGTAATAGGCTGCTAATCAATCTGAAGTCATCTGGGTCTCAGTTGGGTCTTTATCACTCTATGCCAGAGACACATATGAGTTATTGCATTGCCCGTAACTTTAATCTGTGTGTACTAATTGTCCCATTCCTCTCCTTAAATTAGTCCATTTCTCTGATTTTGTCTTTTGACTTTCAAATTAGTAAATCTAGCCACATAGTACATAACACAGAAGTATTTCAGTTATGATTATTTATTTATTGCTTCATAACTAGATAAGTGAAATGGACCTGTGAACACTGCTTTGTCTAGGATCATGAGGGCAAGGATAAGCAGAAAATAAAATAAAATATAATAGACAGACTTTAATGTGATCAGTCAAACAGTATATTTATAAGTAGTGAAAGCAAGGTGGAGTGCTTAAAGAAAGATAACACAGACATATAGAGATCATGCCAACTGTGTCAGGACTGAGCCAAAGACCCTGGGCTGTGTGACAGAGATTGCACCACTGACAGTCTTCTTCCCATGACTGTTTAGCAGACAATACTCTAAGGCTCTGCAGGGGGTGGGGGTAAAGAAATAAAAGGAGAGACTTTAGAGACAAAGAATTAGTCGGTCTTATACAAGACAACAAAGTTAGACCTTTGGTGATAAAAGTTTTGTCTTCAGATGGAATACCCAGATTTCAAAAGGATAAGAGTCACATTTGGCAATTCATATTATATTTGAGGCCTGCAATGGAGTTTGCATTACTTATAAAAACGCTGTTGAACCGTATAAGAAGTAAGACATGCTATCCAAGATATAACACCCTGAAATACTTTATCAATGGTATTTAATAGCAGCAAAATCCATGATCCACAATAAATAGCTGAAGAATATCATTAATTGTCTCAGGATGATGCTACAAAAGTATCTTAAAAAGCTAGAGTATGATAATTTGGAATCTAAAACC